>NW_018742576.1:0-30275 GCF_001683475.1 Chenopodium quinoa | reverse complement strand
CTCAATTTCCCTAAGGGCCGTCAGACACATAATCGCCCAACCTAGAAGCTCATTAGCCTTGAGGGTGTAACACACATTATCGCCCATCTAAGAGGCTCATTAGCCCTCAGGCCGTCAGACACATCATCGCCCATCCATGCGGCTCATTAGCTCTAATGGGTGTCAGACACATAATGACCCATCCAAGGGTCTCATTAGGCCGGAGGTGTGTAAGACAAATCATCGCCCATCAAAAGGGCTCATTAGCGCTAACCTGCGTAAGACACATCTTCTCCCATCTAAGGGGATGATTAGCCCTAAGGTGCATTAGACACATTATCGCCCATCCAAGGGGCTCATTAGCCCTAAGGGACGTGAGACATATCATCGCCCATCCAAGGGGCTCATTAGCCCTAAGGGGTGTAAGACCCATCATCACCCATCCAAGGGGCTCATTAGCCCTTAGTGGCGTCAGACACATCATCGCCCATCAAATCGGCTCGTTAGCCCAAATGGGTGTCAGACACATCATGGCCCATCTAAGGGGCGCATTAGCCCTGAGTTGTGTTAGACACATCATCGCCCAACAAAGGGGCTCATAAGCCCTAAGTGGCGTCATACACATTATTATCCATCCAAGGGGCTCATTAGCCCAAAGGGGTGTTAGACACATCATCGCTTATAAAAGGGGCCTATTAGCCCTAAGGGGCGTGAACGACATCATGTCACATCACAGGGGCTCATTAGCCCTAAGTGGCATCTGACACATTATTACCCATCCAAGAGGCTCATTAGCCCTATGGATTGTCAGACACATCATCGCCCATCCAAGTGACTCATTAGCCCTAAGGGGTGTCTAACACATCATCGCTTATCCAAGGGGTCATTAGCGCTAAGGGGCGTCAGACAAATCATCGCCCATCTAAGAGGCTCATTAGCCTTAAGGGGCATCAGACACATCATCGCCCATCATAGGGACTCATTAACCCTGTTTGGCGTGAGACACATCATCGCCCATCCAAGGGGCTCATTAGCCCTAAAGGGCGTTAGACACATCATCGCCCATTAAAGGGTCTCATTAGCCCTAAGCGGCGTCAAACACATTATTACCCATCTAACGGGATCAATAGCCCGAAGACACATTAAACACATCATTGCCCATCAAAAGGGCTCATTAGACCTAAGGGGTGTGAGACACATCATTGCCCATCCAAGGGGCTCATTAGCCCTAAGGGCGTTAGACACATAATCCCCCGTCCAAGGGGCTCATTAGCCCTGAGAGGTGTAAGACCCATAATCGCCCATCCAAGGGGCTCATTAGCCCTCAGGGGTGTCAGACACATCATCGTCCATCCAATCGGCTCATTAGCCCAAATGGGTGTCAGACACATCATGGCCCATCTAAGGGACTCATTAGGCTTGAGGTGTGTTAGACACATCATCGCCCAACAAAGGGGCTCATAAGCACAACAAGCTTCAGACACATCAACGCCCATCTAAGGGGCTTATAAGCTCTAAGGGGTATCAGACACATCATCGCCCTTCCAAGGGGCTTAATTGCCCTAAGGGGCGTCAGACACATATTCGCCCATCTAAGGGGCTCATTAGCCTTCAGGGGTGTAAGACACATTATCGCCCATTTAAGGGGCGCGTTAGGCCTCAGCGGCGTCAGACACAACATCGCCCATCCAAGCGGCTCATTAGCCCTAATGGTTTTCAAACACATCATGGCCCATCTAAGGGGCTCATTAGCCCTAAGGGGTGTTTAACAGATCATCGCTTATCCAAGGGGTTCATTGGCGCTAAGGGGCGTCAGACAAATCATCGCCCATCTAAGAGGCTCATTAGCCCTAAGGGGCATCAGACACATCATCGCCCATCCAAAGGACTCATTAGCCCTGTGCGGCGTGAGACACATCATCGACCATCCAAGGGGCTCATTAGCCCTAACGGGCGTCAGACACATCATCGCCCATCAAAGGGGCATATTAGCCCTAAGTGGCGTCATAGACATTATTACCCATCCAAAGGGCTCATTAGCCCTTTGGGGTTTCAGACACATCATCGCCAATAATAGGGGCCTATTAGCCCTAAGGGGCGTGAGACACATCATCGCCAATCCAAGGTGTTCATTAGCCTTAAGGGGCATCAGACACACAATCGCCCATCCTATGCGCTCATTAGCCCTAAGGGGCGTGTAACACATCATCGCCCGTCCAAGGGGCTCAATTTCCCTAAGGGCCGTCAGACACATAATCGCCCAACCTAGGGGCTCATTAGCCTTGAGGGGTGTAACACACATTATCGCCCATCTAAGAGGCTCATTAGCCCTCAGGGCGTCAGACACATCATCGCCCATCCATGCGGCTCATTAGCTCTAATGGGTGTCAGACACATAATGACCCATCAAAGGGTCTCATTAGGCCGGAGGTGTGTAAGACAAATCATCGCCCATCAAAAGGGCTCATTAGCGCTAACCCGCGTAAGACACATCTTCTCCCATCTAAGGGATGATTAGCCCTAAGGTGCATTAGACACATTATCGCCCATCCAAGGGGCTCATTAGCCCTAAGGGACGTGAGACACATCATCGCCCATCCAAGGGGCTCATTAGCCCTAAGGGGTGTAAGACCCATCATCACCCATCCAAGGGGCTCATTAGCCCTTAGGGGCGTTAGACACATCATCGCCCATCAAATCGGCTCGTTAGCCCAAATGGGTGTCAGACATATCATGGCCCATCTAAGGGGCGCATTAGCCCTGAGTTGTGTTAGACACATCATCGCCCAACAAAGGGGCTCATAAGCCCTAAGTGGCGTCATACACATTATTATCCATCCAAGGGGCTCATTAGCCCAAAGGGGTGTTAGACACATCATCGCTTATAAAAGGGGCCTATTAGCATTAAGGGGCGTGAACGACATCATGTCACATCACAGGGGCTCATTAGCCCTAAGTGGCATCTGACACATTATTACCCATCCAAGAGGCTCATTAGCCCTATGGATTGTCAGACACATCATCGCCCATCCAAGTGACTCATTAGCCCTAAGGGGTGTCTAACACATCATCGCTTATCCAAGGGGTCATTAGCGCTAAGGGGCGTCAGACAAATCATCGCCCATCTAAGAGGCTCATTAGCCCTAAGGGGCATCAGACACATCATCGCACATCATAGGGACTCATTAACCCTGTTGGGCGTGAGACACATCATCGCCCATCCAAGGGGCTCATTAGCCCTAAAGGGCGTTAGACACATCATCGCCCTTTAAAGGGTCTCATTAGCCCTAAGCGGCGTCAAACACATTATTACCCATCTAACGGGATCAATAGCCCGAAGACACATTAAACACATCATTGCCCATCAAAAGGGCTCATTAGACCTAAGGGGTGTGAGACACATCATTGCCCATCCAAGGGGCTCATTATCCCTAAGGGCGTTAGACACATAATCGCCCGTCCAAGGGGCTCATTAGCCCTGAGAGGTGTAAGACCCATAATCGCCCATCCAAGGAGCTCATTAGCCCTCAGGGGTGTCAGACACATCATCGTCCATCCAATCGGCTCATTAGCCCAAATAGGTGTAAGACACATCATGGCCCATCTAAGGGACTCATTAGCCTTGAGGTGTGTTAGACACATCATCGCCCAACAAAGGGGCTCATAAGCGCAACGAGCGTCAGACACATCAACGCCCATCTAAGGGGCTTATAAGCTCTAAGGGGTATCAGACACATCATCGCCCTTCCAAGGGGCTTAATTTCCCTAAGGGGCGTCAGCCACATATTCGCCCATCTAAGGGGCTCATTAGCCTTCAGGGGTGTAAGACACATTATCGCCTATTTAAGGGGCGCGTTAGGCCTCAGCGGCGTCAGACACAACATCATGGCCCATCTAAGGGGCTCATTAGCCCTATTGGGTGTTAGACACATCGTCGCTTATCAAAGAGGCCTATTAGCCTTAAGGGGCGTTAGACACATCATCGCCAATCAAAGGGGCTCATTAGCCTTAAGGGGCATCAGACACATCATTGTCCATCCCATGCGCTCATTAGTCCTAAGGGGCGTGAGACACATCATCGCCCTTCCAAGGGGCTTAATTGCCCTAAGGGGCGTCAGACACATATTCGCCCATCTAAGGGGCTCATTAGCCTTCAGGGGAGGAAGACACATTATCTCCCATTTAAGGGGCGCATTAGGCCTCAGGGGCGTTAGACACAACATCGCCCATCCAAGCGGCTCATTAGCCCTAATGGGTGTCAAACACATCATGGCCCATCTAAGGGGCTCATTAGCCCTAAGGGGTGTCTAACACATCAGCGCTTATCCAAGGGGTTCATTGGCGCTAAGGGGCGTCAGACAAATCATCGCCCATCTAAGACGCTCATTTGCCCTAAGGGCATCAGACACATCATCGCCCATCCAAAGGACTCATTAGCCATGTGCGGCGTGAGACACATCATCGACCATCCAAGGGGCTCATTAGTTTTAAGGGGCGTTAGACACATCATCGCCCATCAAAGGGGCTATTAGCCCTAAGTGGCGTCATAGGCATTATTACCCATCCAAAAGGCTCATTAGCCCTTTAGGGTTTCAGACACATCATCGCCAATAATAGGGGCCTATTAGCGCTAAGAGGCGTGAGACACATCATCGCAATCCAAGGTGCTCATTAGCCTTAAGGGGCATCAGACACACAATCGCCCATCCAATGCGCTTATTAGCCCTAAGGGGCGTGTAACACATCATCGCCCGTCCAAGGGGCTCATTAGCCCTAAGGGGCGTCAGACACATCATCGCCCATCAAAGGGGCATATTAGCCCTAAGTGGCGTCATAGACATTATTACCCATCATAAGGGCTCATTAGCCCTTTAGGGTTTCAGACACATCATCGCCAATAATAGGGGCCTATTAGCCCCAAGGGGCGTGAGACACATCATCGCCAATCCAAGGTGCTCATTAGCCTTAAGGGGCATCAGACATACAATCGCCCATCCAATGCGCTTATTAGCTCTAAGGGCCGTCAGACACATAATCGCCCAACCTAAGGGCTCATTAGCCTTGAGGGGTGTAAGACACATTATCGCCCATCTAAGAGGCTCATTAGCCCTCAGGGCGTCAGACACATCATCGCCCATCCATGCGGCTCATTAGCTCTATTGGGTGTCAGACACATCATGGCCCATCCAAGGGTCCCATTAGCCTTGAGGTGTGTAAGAGACATCATCGCCCATCAAAGGGGCTCATTAGCGCTAACCCGCGTCAGACACATCTTCACCCATCTAAGGGGATGATTAGCCCTAAGGTGCATCAGACACATTATCGCCCATCCAAGAGGCTCATTATCCCTAAGGGGCGTGAGACACATCATCGCCCATCCAAGGGGCTCATTATCCCCAAGGGGCGTCAGACACATCATCGCCCAACAAAGGGGCTCATTAGCCCTAAGTGGCGCCATACACATTATTACCCATCCAAGGGGCTCATTAGCCCAAAGGGGTGTTAGACACATCATCGCTTATCAAAGGGGCCTATTAGCCCTAAGGGGCGTGAACGACATCATGTCACATAACATGGGCTCATTAGCCCTAAATGGCATCTGACACATTATTACCCATCCAAGGGGCTCATTAGCCCTATGGATTGTCAGACACATCATCGCCCATCCAAGCGACTCATTAGCCCTAAGGGGTGTCTAACACATCATCGCTTATCCAAGGGGTCATTAGCGCTAAGGGGCGTCAAACAAATCATCGCCCATCTAAGAGGCTCATTAGCCCTAAGGGGCATCAGACACATCATCGCCCAACATAGGGACTCATTAACCCTGTTGGGCGTGAGACACATCATCGCCCATCCAAGGGGCTCATTAGCCTTAAAGGGCGTTAGACACATCATCGCCCATTAAAGGGTCTCATTAGCCCTAAGCGGCGTCAAACACATTATTACCCATCTAACGGGATCAATAGCCCGAAGACACATTAAACACATCATTGCCCATCAAAAGGGCTCATTAGACCTAAGGGGTGTGAGTCACATCATTGACCATCCAAGGGGCTCATTAGCCCTAAGGGCGTTAGACACATAATCGCCCATCCAAGGGGCTCATTAGCCCTGATAGGTGTAAGACCCATAATCGCCCATCCAAGGGGCTCATTAGCCCTCAGGGGTGTCAGACACATCATCGTCCATCCAATCGGCTCATTAGCCCAAATGGGTGTCAGACACATCATGGCCCATCTAACGGACTCATTAGCCTTGAGGTGTGTTAGACACATCATCGCCCATCAAAGGGGCTCATAAGCGCAACGAGCGTCAGACACATCAACGCCCATCTAAGGGGCTTATAAGCTCTAAGGGGTATCAGACACATCATGGCCCAACAAAGGGGCTCTTTAGCCCTAAGTGGCGTTATACACATTATTACCCATCTAAGGGGCTCATTAGCCCTATTGGGTGTTAGACACATTGTCGCTTATCAAAGAGGCCTATTAGCCTTAAGGGGCGTTAGACACATCATCGCCAATCAAAGGGGCTCATTAGCCTTAAGGGGCATCAGACACATCATTGTCCATCCAATGCGCTCATTAGTCCTAAGGGGCGTGAGACACATCATCGCCCTTCCAAGGGGCTTAATTGCCCTAAGGGGCGTCAGACACATATTCGCCCATCTAAGGGGCTCAATAGCCTTCAGGGGTGGAAGACACATTATCGCCCATTTAAGGGGCGCATTAGGCCTTAGGGGCGTCAGACACAACATCGCCCATCCAAGCGGCTCATTAGCCCAAATGGGTGTCAAACACATCATGGCCCATCTAAGGGGATTATTAGCCCTAAGGGGTGTCTAGCACATCATCGCTTATCCAAGGGGTTCATTGGCGCTAAGGGGCGTCAGACAAATCATCGCCCATCTAAGACGCTCATTTGCCTTAAGGGGCATCAAACACATCATCGCCCATCCAAGGGACTCATTAGCCCTATGCTGCGTGTGACACATCATCGACCATCCAAGGGGCTCATTAGCCCTAAGGGGCGTCAGACACATCATCGCCCATCAAAGGGGCTATTAGCCCTAAGTGGCGTCATAGACATTATTACCCATCCAAAGGGCTCATTAGCCCTTTGAGGTTTCAGACACATCATCGCCAATAATAGGGGCCTATTAGCCCTAAGAGGCGTGAGACACATCATCGCCAATCCAAGGTGCTCATTAGCCTTAAGGGGCATCAGACACACAATCGCCCATCCAATGCGCTTATTAGCCCTAAGGGGCGTGTAACACATCATCGCCCATCCAAGGGGCTCATTAGCCCTATGGGGCGTCAGACACATCATCGCCCATCAAAGGGGCATATTAGCCCTAAGTGGCGTCATATACATTATTACCCATCATAAGGGCTCATTAGCCCTTTGGGGTTTCAGACACATCATCGCCAATAATAGGGGCCTATTAGCCCCAAGGGGCGTGAGACACATCATCGCCAATCCAAGGTGCTCATTAGCCTTAAGGGGCATCAGACACACAATCGCCCATCCAATGCGCTTATTAGCCCTTAGGGTCGTCAGACACATAATCGCCCAACCTAAGGGCTCATTAGCCTTGAGGGGTGTAAGACACATAATCGCCCATCTAAGAGGCTCATTAGCCCTCAGGGCGTCAGACACATCATCACCCATCCATGCGGCTCATTAGCTCTATTGGGTGTCAGACACATCATGGCCCATCCAAGGGTCCCATTAGCCCTGAGGTGTGTAAGACACATCATCGCCCATCAAAGGGGCTCATTAGCGCTAACTTGCGTCAGACACATCTTCACCCATCTAAGGGGATGATTAGCCCTAAGGTGCATCAGACACATTATCGCCCATCCAAGAGGCTCATTATCCCTAAGGGGCGTGAGACACATCATCGCCCATCCAAGGGGCTCATTATCCCCAAGGGGCGTCAGACACATCATCGCCCAACAAAGGGGCTCATTAGCCCTAAGTGGCGCCATACACATTATTACCCATCCAAGGGGCTCATTAGCCCAAAGGGGTGTTAGACACATCATCGCTTATCAAAGGGGCCTATTAGCCCTAAGGGGCGTGAACGACATCATGTCACATAACATGGGCTCATTAGCCCTAAATGGCATCTGACACATTATTACCCATCCAAGGGGCTCATTAGCCCTATGGATTGTCAGACACATCATCGCCCATCCAAGCGACTCATTAGCCCTAAGGGGTGTCTAACACATCATCGCTTATCCAAGGGGTCATTAGCGCTAAGGGGCGTCAAACAAATCATCGCCCATCTAAGAGGCTCATTAGCCCTAAGGGGCATCAGACACATCATCGCCCAACATAGGGACTCATTAACCCTGTTGGGCGTGAGACACATCATCGCCCATCCAAGGGGCTCATTAGCCTTAAAGGGCGTTAGACACATCATCGCCCATTAAAGGGTCTCATTAGCCCTAAGCGGCGTCAAACACATTATTACCCATCTAACGGGATCAATAGCCCGAAGACACATTAAACACATCATTGCCCATCAAAAGGGCTCATTAGACCTAAGGGGTGTGAGTCACATCATTGACCATCCAAGGGGCTCATTAGCCCTAAGGGCGTTAGACACATAATCGCCCATCCAAGGGGCTCATTAGCCCTGATAGGTGTAAGACCCATAATCGCCCATCCAAGGGGCTCATTAGCCCTCAGGGGTGTCAGACACATCATCGTCCATCCAATCGGCTCATTAGCCCAAATGGGTGTCAGACACATCATGGCCCATCTAAGGGACTCATTAGCCTTGAGGTGTGTTAGACACATCATCGCCCATCAAAGGGGCTCATAAGCGCAACGAGCGTCAGACACATCAACGCCCATCTAAGGGGCTTATAAGCTCTAAGGGGTATCAGACACATCATGGCCCAACAAAGGGGCTCTTTAGCCCTAAGTGGCGTTATACACATTATTACCCATCTAAGGGGCTCATTAGCCCTATTGGGTGTTAGACACATTGTCGCTTATCAAAGAGGCCTATTAGCCTTAAGGGGCGTTAGACACATCATCGCCAATCAAAGGGGCTCATTAGCCTTAAGGGGCATCAGACACATCATTGTCCATCCAATGCGCTCATTAGTCCTAAGGGGCGTGAGACACATCATCGCCCTTCCAAGGGGCTTAATTGCCCTAAGGGGCGTCAGACACATATTCGCCCATCTAAGGGGCTCAATAGCCTTCAGGGGTGGAAGACACATTATCGCCCATTTAAGGGGCGCATTAGGCCTTAGGGGCGTCAGACACAACATCGCCCATCCAAGCGGCTCATTAGCCCAAATGGGTGTCAAACACATCATGGCCCATCTAAGGGGATTATTAGCCCTAAGGGGTGTCTAGCACATCATCGCTTATCCAAGGGGTTCATTGGCGCTAAGGGGCGTCAGACAAATCATCGCCCATCTAAGACGCTCATTTGCCTTAAGGGGCATCAAACACATCATCGCCCATCCAAGGGACTCATTAGCCCTATGCTGCGTGTGACACATCATCGACCATCCAAGGGGCTCATTAGCCCTAAGGGGCGTCAGACACATCATCGCCCATCAAAGGGGCTATTAGCCCTAAGTGGCGTCATAGACATTATTACCCATCCAAAGGGCTCATTAGCCCTTTGAGGTTTCAGACACATCATCGCCAATAATAGGGGCCTATTAGCCCTAAGAGGCGTGAGACACATCATCGCCAATCCAAGGTGCTCATTAGCCTTAAGGGGCATCAGACACACAATCGCCCATCCAATGCGCTTATTAGCCCTAAGGGGCGTGTAACACATCATCGCCCATCCAAGGGGCTCATTAGCCCTATGGGGCGTCAGACACATCATCGCCCATCAAAGGGGCATATTAGCCCTAAGTGGCGTCATATACATTATTACCCATCATAAGGGCTCATTAGCCCTTTGGGGTTTCAGACACATCATCGCCAATAATAGGGGCCTATTAGCCCCAAGGGGCGTGAGACACATCATCGCCAATCCAAGGTGCTCATTAGCCTTAAGGGGCATCAGACACACAATCGCCCATCCAATGCGCTTATTAGCCCTTAGGGCCGTCAGACACATAATCGCCCAACCTAAGGGCTCATTAGCCTTGAGGGGTGTAAGACACATAATCGCCCATCTAAGAGGCTCATTAGCCCTCAGGGCGTCAGACACATCATCACCCATCCATGCGGCTCATTAGCTCTATTGGGTGTCAGACACATCATGGCCCATCCAAGGGTCCCATTAGCCCTGAGGTGTGTAAGACACATCATCGCCCATCAAAGGGGCTCATTAGCGCTAACCCGCGTCAGACACATCTTCACCCATCTAAGGGGATGATTAGCCCTAAGGTGCATCAGACACATTATCGCCCATCCAAGAGGCTCATTATCCCTAAGGGGCGTGAGACACATCCTCGCCCATCCAAGGGGCTCATTATCCCCAAGGGGCGTCAGACACATCATCGCCCAACAAAGGGGCTCATTAGCCCTAAGTGGCGTCATACACATTATTACCAATCCAAGGGGCTCATTAGCCCTATGGGGTGTTAGACACATCATCGCTTATCAAAGGGGCCTATTAGCCCTAAGGGGCGTGAGACACATCATAGCCCATCAAAGGGGAAGTTAGCCCTAAGTGGCGTCATACACATTATTACCCATCCAAGGGGCTCATTAGCCCCATGGGGTGTTAGACACATCATCGCTTATCAAAGGGGCCTACTAGCCCTAAGAGGCGTTAGACACATTATCGCCCATCCAAGGGGCTCATTAGCCCTATGGGGCGTGAGACACATCATCGCCCATCCAAGGGGCTCATTAGCCCTAAGGGGTGTAAGACCCATCATTGCCCATCCACGGGGCTTATTAGCCCTTATGGGCGTCAGACACATCATCGCCCATCCAATCGGCTCATTAGCCTAAATGGGTGTCAGACACATCATGGCCCATCTAAGGGGCTCATTAGCCCTGAGGTGTGTTAGACATATCATCGCCTAATAAAGGGGCTCATTAGCCCTAAGTGGCGTCATACACATTATTACCCATCCAAGGGGCTCATTAGCCCAAAGGGGTGTTAGAAACATTATCGCTTATCAAAGGGGACTATAAGCCCTAAGGGGCGTGAAAGATATCATGTCCCATCATAGGGGAGCATTAGCCCTCAGTGGCATCTGACACATTATTACCCATCAAGGGGCTCATTAGCCCTATGGATTGTCAGACACATCATCGCCCATCCAAGCGACTCATTAGCCCTAAGGGGTGTCTAACACATCATCGCTTGTCTCAGGGGTCATTAGCGCTAAGGGGCGTCAGACAATTCATCGCCCATCTAAGAGGCTCATTAGCCCTAAGGGGCATTAGACACATCATCTCCCATCATAGGGACTCATTAGCCCTGTGGGGCGTGAGACACATCATCGCCCATCCAAGGGGCTCATTAGCCTCAAAGGGCGTTAGACACATCATCGCCCATCAAAGGGTCTCATTAGCCCTAAGTGGCGTCAAACACATTATTACCCATCTAATGGGCTCAATAGCCCGAAGACACATCAAACACATCATTGCCCATCCAAAGGGCTCATTAAACCTAAGGGGTGTGAGACACATCATTGCCCATCCAAGGGGCTCATTAGCCCTAAGGGGTGTTAAACACATAATCGCCCATCCTAAGGGCTCATTAGCCTTGAGGGGTGTAAGACACATTATCGCCCATCTAAGAGGCTCATTAGCCCTCAGGGCGTCAGACACATCATCGCCCATCCATGCGGCTCATTAGCTCTATTGTGTGTCAGACACATCATGGCCCATCCACGGGTCCCATTAGCCCTGAGGTGTGTAAGACACATCATCGCCCATCAAAGGGGATCATTAGCGCTAACCCGCGTCAGACACATCTTCACCCATCTAAGGGGATGATTAGCCCTAAGGTGCATCAGACACATTATCGCCCATCCAAGAGGCTCATTATCCCTAAGGGGCGTGAGACACATCATCGCCCATCCAAGGGGCTCATTATCCCCAAGGGGCGTCAGACACATCATCGCCCAACAAAGGGGCTCATTAGCCCTAAGTGGCGCCATACACATTATTACCCATCCAAGGGGCTCATTAGCCCAAAGGGGTGTTAGACACATCATCGCTTATCAAAGGGGCCTATTAGCCCTAAGGGGCGTGAACGACATCATGTCACATAACATGGGCTCATTAGCCCTAAATGGCATCTGACACATTATTACCCATCCAAGGGGCTCATTAGCCCTATGGATTGTCAGACACATCATCGCCCATCCAAGCGACTCATTAGCCCTAAGGGGTGTCTAACACATCATCGCTTATCCAAGGGGTCATTAGCGCTAAGTGGCGTCAAACAAATCATCGCCCATCTAAGAGGCTCATTAGCCCTAAAGGGCATCAGACACATCATCGCCCAACATAGGGACTCATTAACACTGTTGGGCGTGAGACACATCATCGCCCATCCAACGGGCTCATTAGCCTTAAAGGGCGTTAGACACATCATCGCCCATTAAAGGGTCTCATTAGCCCTAAGCGGCGTCAAACACATTATTACCCATCTAACGGGATCAATAGCCCGAAGACACATTGAAAACATCATTGCCCATCAAAAGGGCTCATTAGACCTAAGGGGTGTGAGACACATCATTGACCATCCAAGGGGCTCATTAGCCCTAAGGGCGTTAGACACATAATCGCCCATCCAAGGGGCTCATTAGCCCTGAGAGGTGTAAGACCCATAATCGCCCATCCAAGGGGCTCATTAGCCCTCAGGGGTGTCAGACACATCATCGTCCATCCAATCGGCTCATTAGCCCAAATGGGTGTCAGACACATCATGGCCCATCTAAGGGACTCATTAGCCTTGAGGTGTGTTAGACACATCATCGCCCATCAAAGGGGCTCATAAGCGCAACGAGCGTCAGACACATCGACGCCCATCTAAGGGGCTTATAAGCTCTAAGGGGTATCAGACACATCATGGCCCAACAAAGGGGCTCAGTAGCCCTAAGTGGCGTTATACACATTATTACCCATCTAAGGGGCTCATTAGCCCTATTGGGGGGTAGACACATCGTCGCTTATCAAAGAGGCCTATTAGCCTTAAGGGGCGTTAGACTCATCATCGCCAATCAAAGGGGCTCATTAGCCTTAAGGGGCATCAGACACATCATTGTCCATCCAATGCGCTCATTAGTCCTAAGGGGCGTGAGACACATCATCGCCCTTCCAAGGGGCTTAATTGCCCTAAGGGGCGTCAGACACATATTCGCCCATCTAAGGGGCTCATTAGCCTTCAGGGGTGGAAGACACATTATCGCCCATTTAAGGGGCGCATTAGGCCTTAGGGGCGTCAGACACAACATCGCCCATCCAAGCGGCTCATTAGCCCAAATGGGTGTCAAACACATCATGGCCCATCTAAGGGGATCATTAGCCCTAAGGGGTGTCTAGCACATCATCGCTTATCCAAGGGGTTCATTGGCGCTAAGGGGCGTCAGACAAATCATCACCCATCTAAGACGCTCATTTGCCCTAAGGGGCATCAAACACATCATCGCCCATCCAAGGGACTCATTAGCCCTATGCTGCGTGTGACACATCATCGACCATCCAAGGGGCTCATTAGCCCTAAGGGGCGTCAGACACATCATCGCCCATCAAAGGGGCTATTAGCCCTAAGTGGCGTCATAGACATTATTACCCATCCAAAGGGCTCATTAGCCCTTTGGGGTTTCACACACATCATCGCCAATAATAGGGGCCTATTAGCCCTAAGAGGCGTGAGACACATCATCGCCAATCCAAGGTGCTCATTAGCCTTAAGGGGCATCAGACACACAATCGCCCATCCAATGCGTTTATTAGCCCTAAGGGGCGTGTAACACATCATCGCCCATCCAAGGGGCTCATTAGCCCTATGGGGCGTCAGACACATCATCGCCCATCAAAGGGGCATATTAGCCCTAAGTGGCGTCATAGACATTATTACCCATCATCAGGGCTCATTAGCCCTTTGGGGTTTCAGACACATCATCGCCAATAATAGGGGCCTATTAGCCCCAAGGGGCGTGAGACACATCATCGCCAATCCAAGGTGCTCATTAGCCTTAAGGGGCATCAGACATACAATCGCCCATCCAATGCGCTTATTAGCTCTAAGGGCCGTCAGACACATAATCGCCCAACCTAAGGGCTCATTAGCCTTGAGGGGTGTAAGACACATTATCGCCCATCTAAGAGGCTCATTAGCCCTCAGGGCGTCAGACACATCATCACCCATCCATGCGGCTCATTAGCTCTATTGGGTGTCAGACACATCATGGCCCATCCAAGGGTCCCATTAGCCCTGAGGTGTGTAAGACACATCATCGCCCATCAAAGGGGCTCATTAGCGATAACCCGCGTCAGACACATCTTCACCCATCTAAGGGGATGATTAGCCCTAAGGTGCATCAGACACATTATCGCCCATCCAAGAGGCTCATTATCCCTAAGGGGCGTGAGACACATCATCGCCCATCCAAGGGGCTCATTATCCCCAAGGGGCGTCAGACACATCATCGCCCAACAAAGGGGCTCATTAGCCCTAAGTGGCGTCATACACATTATTACCCATCCAAGGGGCTCATTAGCCTTATGGGGTGTTAGACACATCATCGCTTATCAAAGGGGCCTATTAGCCCTAAGGGGCGTGAGACACATCTTAGCCCATCAAAGGGGTAGTTAGCCCTAAGTGGCGTCATACACATTATTACCCATCCAAGGGGCTCATTAGCCCCATGGGGTGTTAGACACATCATCGCTTATCAAAGGGGCCTACTAGCCCTAAGAGGCGTTAGACACATTATCGCCCATCCAAGGGGCTCATTAGCCCTATGGGGCGTGAGACACATCATCGCCCATCCAAGGGGCTCATTATCCCTAAGGGGTGTAAGACCCATCATTGCCCATCCACGGGGCTCATTAGCCCTTATGGGCGTCAGACACATCATCGCCCATCCAATCGGCTCATTAGCCAAAATGGGTGTCAGACACATCATGGCCCGTCTAAGGGGCTCATTAGCCCTGAGGTGTGTTAGACATATCATCGCCTAATAAAGGGGCTCATTAGCCCTAAGTGGCGTCATACACATTATTACCCATCCAAGGGGCTCATTAGCCCAAAGGGGTGTTAGAAACATTATCGCTTATCAAAGGGGACTATAAGCCCTAAGGGGCGTGAAAGATATGATGTCCCATCATAGGGGAGCATTAGCCCTCAGTGGCATCTGACACATTATTACCCATCAAGGGGCTCATTAGCCCTATGGATTGTCAGACATATCATCGCCCATCCAAGCGACTCATTAGCCCTAAGGGGTGTCTAACACATCATCGCTTGTCCCAGGGGTCATTAGCGCTAAGGGGCGTCAGACAATTCATCGCCCATCTAAGAGGCTCATTAGCCCTAAGGGGCATCAGACACATCATCTCCCATCATAGGGACTCATTAGCCCTGTGGGGCGTGAGACACATCATCGCCCATCCAAGGGGCTCATTAGCCCTAAAGGGCGTTAGACACATCATCGCCCATCAAAGGGTCTCATTAGCCCTAAGTGGCGTCAAACACATTATTACCCATCTAATGGGCTCAATAGCCCGAAGACACATCAAACACATCATTGCCCATCCAAAGGGCTCATTAAACCTAAGGGGTGTGAGACACATCATTGCCCATCCAAGGGGCTCATTAGCCATAAGGGGTGTTAAACACATAATCGCCCATCCAAGGGGCTCATTAGCCCAGAGCGGTGTAAGACCCATAATTGCCCATCCAAGGGGCTCATTAGCCCTCAGGGGCGTCAGACACATCATCGCCCGTCCAATCAGCTCATTACCCGAAACGGTTGTCAGACACATCATGGCCCATCTAAGGGACTCATTTGCCTTGAGGTGTGTCAGACACATCATCGCCCATCAAAGGGGCTCATAAGCGCAACGGGTGTCAGACACATCAACGCCCATCTAAGGGGCTTATAAGCTCTAAGGGGTATCAGACACATCATCGCCCATCCAAGGGGCTCATTAGCCCTAAGGGGCATGAGACACATACTCGCCCAACAAAGGGGCTCATTAGCCCTAAGTGGCGTTATACACATTATTACCCATCTAAGGGGCTCATTAGCCCTATGGGGTGTTAGACACATCATCGCTTATCAAAGAGGTCTATTAGCCTTAAGGGGCGTGAGACACATCATCGCCAGTCAAAGGGGCTCATTAGCCTTAAGGGGCATCTGACACATCATTGTCCATCCAATGCGCTTATTAGTCATAAGGGGCGTGAGACACATCATCGCCCATCCAAGTGGCTTAATTGCCCTAAGGGGTGTCAGACACATAATCGCCCATCTAAGGGGCTCATTGTCCTTCAGGGGTGTAAGACATATATCGCCCATTTAGCGCATTAGGCCTCAAGGGCGTCAGACACAACATCGCCCATCCAAGCGGCTCATTAGCCCTAATGGGTGTCAAACACATCATGGCCAATCTAAGGGTCTCATTAGCCCTCAGGGCGTCAGACACATCTTCGCTTATCCATGCGGCTCATTAGCTCTAATGGGTGTCAGACACATCATGGCCCATCCAAGGGTCTCATTAGCCCTGAGGTGTGTAAGACACATCATCGCCCATCAAAGGGGCTCATTAGCGCTAACCTTCGTCAGACACATCTTCGCCCATCTAAGGGGATGATTAGCCCTAAGGTGCATCAGACACATTATCGCCAATCCAAGGGGCTCATTAGCCTTAAGGGGCATCAGACATATCATTGTCCATCCAATGTGCTCATTAGTCCTAAGTGGCGTGAGACACATCATCGCCCGTCCACGGGGCTTAATTGCCCTAAGGGGTGTCGTACACATAATCGCCCATCAAAGGGGCTCATTAGCCTTGAGGGGTGTAAGACACATTATCGCCTATTGAAGGGGCTCATTAGGCCTCGGGGGCGGTAGACACAACATCGCCCATCTAAGCGGCTCATTAGCATTAATGGGTGTCAAACACATCATGACCCATCCAAGGGGCTCATTAGCTTTGAGATGTGTAAGACACATCATCGCTCATCGAAGGGGCTCATTAGCGCTAACGGGCGTTAGACACATCTTCGCCCATCTAAGGGGCTGATTAGCCTTAAGGGGCATTAGACACATTATCGCCTATCCAAGGGGCTCATTAACCCTAAGGGGCGTGAGACACATCATCGACCATCCAAGGGGCTCATTAGCCCTAAGGGGCGTCAGAACATCATCACCCATCAAAGGGACTCATTAGCCTTAAATGGCGTCATAGACATTATTACCCATCCAAGGGGCTCATTAGCCCTATAGGGTGTCAGACACATCATCGCCTAACAAAACGACCTATTAGCCCTAAGGGGCGTGAGAAACATCATCGCCAATCCAAATGGCTCGTTAGCCTTAAGGGGCATCATACACATCATCTCCCATCTAATGCGTTCATTAGTCCTAAGGGGCATGAGATACATCATCGCCCATCCATGGGGTTCAATTACCCTAAGGGGCGTTAGACACATAATCGCCCATCCAAGGGGCTCATTAGCCCTGAGGGGTGTAAGACACATTATCGCCCATTTAAGGGGCTCATTAGCCCTCAGGGGCCTCAGACACATCATCGCCCATTCAAGGGGCTCATTAGCCCTGAGGGGTGTAAGACACATTATCGCCCATCTAAGGGGCTCATTAGCCCTCAGGGGCCTCAGACACATCATCGCCCATTCAAGGGGCTCATTAGCGCTAACGGGCGTCAGGCACATCTTCGCCCATCTAAGGGGCTGAATACCCTTAAGGGGCATGAGACACATTATCGCCTATCCAAGGGGCTCATTAGCCCTAAGGGGTGTAAGACACATCATCGACCATCCTAGGGGCTCATTAGCCCTAAGGGGCGTCTGACACATCATCTCCCATCAAAGGGGCTCATTAGCCCTAAGTGGCGTCATAGACATAATTACCCATCCAAGGGGCTCATTAGCCCTATGGGGTTTCAGACACATCATCGCCTATAAAAGGGACCTATTAGCCCTAAGGGGCGTGAGTCACATCATCGCCAATCCAAGGGGCTCATTAGCCTTAAGGGGCATCAGACACATCATCGCCCATCCAATGCGCTCATTAGCCCCAAGGGGCGTGAGACACATCATGGCCCATCTAAGGGGCTCATTAGCCCTAAGGGGTGTCTAACACATCATCGCTTATCTAAGGGTTCATTGGCGCTAAGGGGAGTCAGACAAATCATCGCCCATTTAAGAGGCTCATTAGCCCTAAGGGGAATAAGAAACATGATCGCCCATCCAAGGGACTCATTAGCCCTATGCGGCGTGAGACACATCATCGACCATCCAAGGGGTTCTTTAGCCCTAAGGGGCGTCAGACACATCATCGCCCATCAAAGGGGCATATTAGCCCTAAGTGGCGTCGTAGACATAAATACCCATCCAAAGGGCTCATTATCCCTAAGGGGTTTCAAACACATCATCGCCTATAAAATAGGCCTATTAGCCCTAAGGGGCGTGAGACACATCATCGCCAATCCAAGGGGCTCATTAGCCTTAAGGGGCATCAGACACATCATCGCCCTTCCAATGCGCTCATTAGCCCTAAGGGGCGTGAGACACATCATGGCCCATCTAAGGGGCTCATTATCCCTAAGGGGTGTCTAACACATCATCGCTTATCCAAGGGGTTCTTTGGCGCTAAGGGGCGTCAGACAAATCATCGCCCATTTAAGAGGCTCATTAGCCCTAAGGGGAATAAGAAACATCATCGCCCATCCAAGGGACTCATTAGCCCTATGCGGCGTGAGACACATCATCGACCATCCAAGGGGCTCATTAGCCCTAAGGGGCGTCAGCACATCATCGCCCATCAAAGGGGAATATAATCGTTCAACCTAAGGGCTCATTAGCCTTGAGGGGTGTAAGACACATTATCGCCCATCTAAGAGGCTCATTAGCCCTCAGGGCGTCAGACACATCATCGCCCATTCACGCGGCTCATTAGCTCTAATGTGTGTCAGACATATCATGGCCCATCCAAGGGTCTCATTAGCCTTGAGGTGTGTAAGACACATCATCGCCCATCAAAGGGGCTCATTAGCGCTAACCCGCGTCAGACACATCTTCACCCATCTAAGGGGATGATTATCCCTAAGGTGCATTAGACACATAATCGCCCATCCAAGAGGCTCATTAGCCCTAAGGGGCGTGAGACACAACATCGCCCATCCAAGGGGCTCATTATCCCAAGGGGCGTCAGACACATCATCGCCCAACAAAAGGGCTCATTAGCCCTAAGTGGCGTCATACACATTATTACCCATCCAAGGGGCTCATTAGCCCTATGGGGTGTTAGACACATCATCGCTTATCAAAGGGGCATATTAGCCTTAAGGGGCGTGAGATACATCATAGCCCATCAAAGGGGCTAATTAGCCCTAAGTGGCGTCATACACATTATTACCCATCCTAGGGGCTCATTAGCCCTATGGGTTGTTAGACACATCATCGCTTATCAAAGGGGCCTACTAGCCCTAAGGGGCGTTAGACACATCATCGCCAATACAAGGGGATCATTAGCCCTAAGGGGCGTGAGACACATCATGACCCATCCAAGGGTCTCATTAGCCCTGAGGTGTGTAAGACAAATCATCGCCCAGTAAAGGGGCTCATTAGCGCTAACCCGCGTCAGACACATCTTCGCCCATCTAAAGGGATGATTAGCCCTAAGGTGCATCAGGCACATTATCGCCCATCCAAGGGGCTCATTAGCCCTATGGGGCGTGAGACACATCATCGCCCATCGAAGGGGCTCATTAGCCCTAAGGGGTGTAAGACCCATCATCGCCCATCCAAGGGGCTCATTAGCCCTTAGGGGCGTCAGACACATCATCGCCCATCCAATCGGCTCATTAGCCTAAATGGGTGTCAGACACATCATGGCCCATGTAAGGGGCTCATTAGCCCTGAGGTGAATTAGACACATCATCACCTAACAAAGGGGCTCATTAGCCCTAAGTGGCGTCATACACATTATTACCCATCCAAGGGGCTCATTAGCCCAAAGGGGTGTTAGAAACATCATCGCTTATCAAAGGGGACTATAAGCCCTAAGGGGCGTGAAAGATATCATGTTTCATCATAGGGGATCATTAGCCCTAAGTGGCATCTGACACATTATTACCCATCAAGGGGCTCATTAGCCCAATGGATTGTCAGACACATCATCGCCCATCCAAGGGACTCATTAGCCCTAAGGGGTGTCTAACACATCATCGCTTGTCCCAAGGGTCATTAGCGCTAAGGGGTGTCAGACAAATCATCGCCCATCTAAGAGGCTCATTAGCCCTAAGGGGCATTAGACACATCATCTCCCATCATAGGAACTCATTAGCCCTGTGGGGCGTGAGACACATCATCACCCATCCAAGGGGCTCATTAGCCCTAAAGGGCGTTAGACACATCATCGCCCATCAAAGGGTCTCATTAGCCCTAAGTGGCGTCAAACACATTATTACCCATCTAATGGGCTCAATAGCCCGAAGACACATCAAACACATCATTCCCCATCCAAAGGGCTCATTAAACCTAAGGGGTGAGAGACACATCATTGCCCATCCAAGGGGCTCATTAGCCCTAAGGGGCGTTAGACACATAATCGCCCATCCAAGGGGCTCATTAGCCCTGAGAGGTGTAAGACCCATAATTGCCCATCCAAGGGGCTCATTAGCCCTGAGAGTTGTAAGACCCATAATTGCCCATCCAAGGGGCTCATTAGCCCTTAGGGGCGTCAGACACATCATCGCCTATCCAATCGGCTCATTAGCCCAAATGGTTGTCAGACACATCATGGCCCATCTAAGGGACTCATTAGCCTTGAGGTGTGTCAAACACATCATCGCCCATCAAAGGGGCTCATAAGCACAACGTGCGTCAGACACATCAACGCCCATCTAAGGGCTTATAAGCTCTAAGGGGTATCACACACATCATCGCCCATCCAAGGGGCTCATTAGCCCTAAGGGGCGTGAGACACATCATCGCACATCCAAGGGGCTCATTATCCCTAAGGGGCGTGAGACACATCATTGCCCAACAAAGGGGCTCATTAGCCCTAAGTGGCGTCAAACACATTATTACCCATCTAATGGGCTCAATAGCCCGAAGACACATCAAACACATCACTTCCCATCCAAAGGGCTCATTAAACCTAAGGGGTGTGAGACACATCATTGCCCATCCAAGGGGCTCATTAGCCCTAAAGGGCGTTAGACACATCATCGCCCATCAAAGGGTATCATTAGCCCTAAGCGGCGTCAAACACATTATTACCCATCTAACGGGATCAATAGCCCGAAGACACATCAAACACATCATTGCCCATCCAAAGGGCTCATTAAACCTAAGGGGTGTGAGACACATCATTGCCCATCCAAGGGGCTCTTTAGCCCTAAGGGGCGTTAGACACATAATCGCCCATCTAAGGGGCTCATTAGCCCTGAGAGGTGTAAGACCCATAATTGCCCATCCAAGGGGCTCATTAGGCCTTGGAGGCGTCAGACACATCATCGCCCATCCAATTGGCTCATTAGCCCAAATGGTTGTCAGACACATCATGGCCCATCTAAGGGACTCATTAGCCTTGAGGTGTGTCAGACATATCATCGCCCATCAAAGGGGCTCATAAGCGCAACGGGCGTCAGATACATCAACGCCCATCTAAGGGGCTTATAAGCTCTAAGGGGTATCAGACACATCATCGCCCATCCAAGGGGCTCATTATCCCTAAGGGGCATGAGACACATCATCGCCCAACAAAGGAGCTCATTAGCCCTAAGTGGCGTTATACACATTATTACCCATCTAAGGGGCTCATTAGCCCTATGGGGTGTTAGACACATCATCGCTTATCAAAGAGGCCTATTAGCCTTAAGGGGCGTGAGACACATCATCGCCAATCAAAGGGGCTCATTAGCCTTAAGGGGCATCAGACACATCATTGTCTATCCAATGCGCTCATTAGTCATAAGGGGCGTGAGACACATCATCGCCATCCAAGGGGCTTAATTGCCCTAAGGGGTGTCAGACACATAATCGCCCATCTAAGGGGCTCATTAGCCTTCAGGGGTGTAAGACACATTATCGCCCATTTAGCGCATTAGGCCTCAGGGGCGTCAGACACAGCATCTCCCATCAAAGCGGCTCATTAGCCCTAATGGGTGTCAAACACATCATGGCCCATCTAAGGGTCTCATAAGCCCTCAAGGCGTCAAATACATCATTGCCCAACCATGCGGCTCATTAGCTCTAATGGGTGTCAGACACACCATGGCCCATCCAAGGGTCTCATTAGCCCTGAGGTGTGTAAGACACATCATCGCCCATCAAACGGGCTCATTAGCGCTAACCTTCGTCAGACACATCTTCGCCCATCTAAGGGGATGATTAGCCTTAAGGTGCATCAGACACATTATCGCCCATCGAAGAGTCTCATTAGCCCTAAGGGGCGTGAGACACATCATCGTCCATCCAAGGGGCTCATTATCCCCTAGGGGCATCAGACACATCATCGCCCAACAAAGGGGCTCATTAGCCCTAAGTGGCGTCATACACATTATTACCCATCCAAGGGGCTCATTAGCCTTATGGGGTGTTAGATACATCATCGCTTATCAAAGGGGCCTACTAGCCCTAAGGGGCGTTGGACACATTATCGGCAATCCAAGGGGCTCATTAGCCTTAAGTGGCATTAGACATATCATTGTCCATCCAATGTGCTCATTAGTCCTAAGTGGCGTGAGACACATCATCGCCCGTCCAAGGGGCTTAATTGCCCTAAGGGGCGTCAGACACATAATCGCCCATCAAAGGGGCTCATTAGCCTTGAGGGGTGTAGACACATTATCGCCACTTTAAGGGGCTCATTAGGCCTCAGGGGCGTCAGACACAACAACGCCCATCTAAGCGGCTCATTAGCCCTAATGGGTGTCAGACACATCATGACCCATCCAAGGGGCTCATTAGCTTTGAGATGTGTAAGACACATCATCGCTCATCGAAGGGGCTCATTTGCGCTAACGGGCGTTAGACACATCTTCGCCTACCTAAGGGGCTGATTAGCCTTAAGGGGCATTAGACACATTATCGCCTATCCAAGGGGCTCATTAACCTTAAGGGGCGTGAGACACATCATCGACCATCCAAGGGGCTCATTACCCCTAAGGGGCGTCAGAACATCATCACCCATCAAAGGGACTCATTAGCCTTATATGGCGTCATAGACATTATTACCCATCCAAGGGGCTCATTAGCCCTATAGGGTGTCAGACACATCATCGCCTATCAAAACGACCTATTAGCCCTAAGGGGCGTGTTAAACATCATCGCCAATCCAAATGGATCATTAGCCTTAAGGGGCATCACACACATCATCTCCCATCTAATGCGCTCATTAGTCCTAAGGGGCATGAGATACATCATCGGCCATCCAAGGGGTTCAATTACCCTAAGGGGCGTCAGACACATAATCGCCCATCCAAGGGGCTCATTAGCCCTGAGGGGTGTAAGACACATTATCGCCTATCTAAGGGGCTTATTAGCCCTCAGGGGCCTCAGACACATCATCGCCCATTCAAGGGGCTCATTAGCGCTAACGGGCGTTAGGCACATCTTCGCCCATCTAAGGGGCTGAATACCCCTAAGGGGCATTAGACACATTATCGCCTATCCAAGGGGCTCATTAGCCCTAAGGGGTGTAAGACCCATCATCGACCATCCTAGGGGCTCATTATCCCTAAGGGGCGTCTGACACATCATCGCCCATCAAAAGGGCTCATTAGCCCTAAGTGGCGTCATAGACATTATTACCCATCCAAGGGGCTCATTAGCCCTATGGGGTTTCAGACACATCATCGCCTATAAAACGGGCCTATTAGCCCTAAGGGGCATGATACACATCATCGCCAATCAAAGGGGCTCATTAGCCTTAAGGGGCATCAGACACATCATCGCCCATCCAATGCGCTCATTAGCCCTAAGGGGCGTGAGACACATCATGGCCCATCTAAGGGGCTCATTAGCCCTAAGGGGTGTCTAACACATCATCGCTTATCCAAGGGGTTCATTGGCGCTAAGGGGCGTTAGACAAATCATCGCCCATTTAAGAGGCTCATTAGCCCTAAGGGGAATAAGAAACATCATCGCCCATCCAAGGGACTCTTTAGCCCTATGCGGCGTGAGACACATCTTCGACCATCCAAGGGGCTCATTAGCCCTAAGGGGCGTCAGACACATCATTGCCCATCAAAGGGGCATATTAGCCCTAAGTGGCGTCATAGACATTATTACCCATCCAAAGGGCTCATTATCCCTAAGGGGTTTCAAACACATCATCGCCTATAAAAGGGGCCTATTAGCACTAAGGGGCGTGAGACACATCATCGCCAATCCGAGGGGCTCATAAGCCTTAAGGGGCATCAGACACATCATCGCCCATCCAATGCGCTCATTAGCCCTAAGGGGCGTGAGACACATCATGGCCCATCTAAGGGGCTCATTAGCCCTAAGGGGTGTCTAACACATCATCGCTTATCCAAGTGGTTCTTTGGCGCTAAGGGGCGTTAGACAAATCATCGCCCATTTAAGAGGCTCATTAGCCCTAAGGGGAATTAGAAACATCATCGCCCATCCAAGGGACTCATTAGCCCTATGCGGCGTGAGACACATCATCGACCATCCAAGGGGCTCATTAGCCCTAAGGAGCGTCAGACACATCATCGCCCATCAAAGGGGCATATAATCGCCCAACCTAAGGGCTCATTAGCCTTGAGGGGTGTAAGACACATTATCGCCCATCTAAGAGGCTCATTAGCCCTCAAGGCGTCAGACACATATCGCCCATCCAAGGGTCTCATTAGCCTTGAGGTGTGTAAGACACATCATCGCCCATGAAAGGGGCTCATTAGCGCTAACCCGCGTCAGACACATCTTCACCCATCTAAGGGGATGATTAGCCCTAAGGTGCATCAGACACATTATCGCTCTTCCAAGAGGCTCATTAGCCCTAAGGGGCGTTAGACACATCATCGCTTAACAAAGGGGGCTCATTAGCCCTAAGTGGCGTCATACACATTATTACCCATCCAAGGGGCTCATTAGCCCAAAGGGGTGTTAGAAACATCATCGCTTATCAAAAGGGACTATAAGCCCTAAGGGGCGTGAAAGATATCATGTCCCATCATAGGGGATCATTAGCCCTAAGTGGCATCTGACACATTATTACCCATCAAGGGGCTCATTAGCCCTTTGGATTGTCAGACCCATCATCGCCCATCCAAGCGACTCATTAGCCCTAAGGGGTGTCTAACACATCATCGCTTGTCCCAGGGGTCATTAGCGCTAAGGGGCGTCAGACAAATCATCGCCCATCTAAGAGGCTCATTAGCCCTAAGGGGCATCAGACACATCATCTCCCATCATAGGGACTCATTAGCCCTGTGGGGCGTGAGACAAATCATCGCCCATCCAAGGGGCTCATTAGCCCTAAAGGGTGTTAGACACATCATCGCCCATCAAAGGGTCTCATTAGCCCTAAGTGGCGTCAAACACATTATTACCCATCTAATGGGCTCAATATCCCGAAGACACATCAAACACATCATTGCCCATCCAAAGGGCTCATTAAACCTAAGGGGTGTGAGACACATCATTGCCCATCCAAGGGGCTCATTAGCCCTAAGGGGCGTTAGACACATAATCGCCCATCCAAGGGGCTCATTAGCCCTAAGAGGTGTAAGACCCATAATTGCCCATCCAAGGGGCTCATTAGCCCTTAGGGGCGTCAGACACATCATCGCCCATCCAATCGGCTCATTAGCCCAAATAGTTGTCAGACACATCATGGCCCATCTAAGGGACTCATTAGCCTTGAGGTGTGTCAGACACATCATCGCCCTTCAAAGGGGCTCATAAGCGCAACGGGCGTCAGACACATCAACGCCCATCTAAGGGGCTTATAAGCTCTAAGGGGCGTCAGACACATCATCGCCCAACAAAGGGGCTCATTATCCCTAAGTTGCGTTATACACATTATTACCCATCTAAGGGGCTCATTAGCCCTATGGGGTGTTAGACACATCATCGCTTATCAAAGAGGCCTATTAGCCTTAAGGGGCGTGAGACACATCATCGCCAATCAAAGGGGCTCATTAGCCTTATGGGGCATTAGACACATCATTGTCTATCCAATGCGCTCATTAGTCATAAGGGGCGTGAGACACATCATCGCCCATCCAAGGGGCTTAATTGCCCTAAAGGGTGTCAGACACATAATCACCCATCTAAGGGGCTCATTAGCCTTCAGGGGTGTAAGACACATTATCGCCCATTTAGCACATTAGGCCTCAGGGGCGTCAGACACAACATCGCCCATCCAAGCGGCTCATTAGCCCTAATGGGTGTCAAACACATCATGGCCCATCTAAGGGTCTCATTAGCCCTCAGAGCGTCAGATACATCATCGCCCATCCATGCGGCTCATTAGCTCTAATGGGTGTTAGACACATCATGGCCCATCCAAGGGTCTCATTAGCCCTGAGGTGTGTAAGACACATCATCGCCCATCAATGGGGCTCATTAGCGATAACCTTCGTCAGACACATCTTCGCCCATCTAAGGGGATGATTAGCGCTAAGGTGCATCAGACACATTATCGCCCATCCAAGAGGCTCATTAGCCCTAAGGGGCGTGAGACACATCATCGCCCATCCAAGGGGCTCATTATCCCCAAGGGGCGTCAGACACATCATCGCCCAACAAAGGGGCTCATTAGCCCTAAGTGGCGTCATACACATTATTACCCATCCAAGGGGCTCATTAGCCCTATGGGGTGTTAGATACATCATCGCTTATCAAAGGGGCCTACTAGCCCTAAGGGGCGTTGGACACATCATCGCCAATCCAAGGGGCTCATTAGCCTTAAGGGGCATCAGACATATCATTGTCCATCCAATGTGCTCATTAGTCCTAAGTGGCGTGAGACACATCATTGCCCGTCAAAGGGGCTTAATTTCCCTAAGGGGCGTCAGACACATAATCGCCCATCAAAGGGGTTCATTAGCCTTGAGGGGTGTAAGACACATTATCGCCTATTTAAGGGCTCATTAGGCCTCAGTGGCGTTAGACACAACATCGCCCATCAAAGCGGCTCATTAGCCCTAATGGGTGTCAGACACATCATGACCCATCCAAGGGGCTCATTACGTTTGAGATGTGTAAGACACATCATCGCTCATCGAAGGGGCTCATTAGCGCTAACGGGCGTTAGACACATCTTCGCCCATCTAAGGGCTAATTAGCCTTAAGGGGCATTAGACACATTACCGCCTATCCAAAGGGCTCATTTACCCTAAGGGGCGTGAGACACATCATCGACCATCCAAGGGGCTCATTAGCCCTAAGGGGCGTCAGAACATCATCACCCATCAAAGGGACTCATTAGCCTTAAATGGCGTCATAGACATTATTACCCATCTAAGGGGCTTATTAGCCCTATAGGGTGTCTGACACATCTTCGCCTATCAAAACAACCTATTAGCCCTAAGGGGCGTGAGCAACATCATCGCCAATCCAAATGGCTCATTAGCCTTAAGGGGAATCAGACACATCATCTCCCATCTAATGCGCTCTTTAGTCCTAAGGGGCATGAGATACATCATCGCCCATCCAAGGGGTTCAATAACCCTAAGGGGCGTCAGACACATAATCGCCCATCCAAGGGGCTCATTAGCCCTGAGGGGTGTAAGACACATTATCGCCCATCTAAGGGGCTCATTAGCCCTCAGGGGCCTCAGACACTTCATCGCCCATTCAAGGGGCTCATTAGTGCTAACAGGCGTCAGGCACATCTTCGCCCATCTAAGGGGCTGAATACCCCTAAGGGGCATTAGACACATTATCGCCTAACCAAGGGGCTCATTAACCCTAAGGGGTGTAAGACACATCATCGACCATCCTAGGGGCTCATTAGCCCTAAGGGGCGTCTGACACATAATCGCCCATCAAAGGGGCTCATTAGCCCTAAGAGGCGTCATAGACATTATTACCCATCCAAGGGGCTCATTAGCCCTATGGGGTTTCAGACACATCATCGCCTATAAAAGGGGCCTATTAGCCCTAAGGGGCGTGAGACACATCATCGTCAATCCAAGAGGCTCATTAGCCTTAAGGGGCATTAGACACATCATCGCCCATCCAATGCGCTATTAGCCCTAAGGGGCGTGAGACACATCATGGCCCATCTAAGGGGCTCATTATCCCCAAGGGGTATCTAAAACATCATCGCTTATCTAAGGGGTTCATTGGCGCTAAGGTGAGTGAGACAAATCATCGCCCATTTAAGAGGCTCATTAGCCCTAAGGGGAATAAGAAACATCATCGCCCATCCAAGGGACTCATTAGCCCATATGCAGCGTGAGACACATCATCGACCATCCAAGGGGCTCTTTAGCCCTAAGGGGCGTCAGAAACATCATCGCCCATCAAAGGGGCATATTAGCCCTAAGTGGCGTCATAGACATTATTACCCATCCAAAGGGCTCATTATCCCTAAGGGGTTTCAAACACATCATCGCCTATAAAAGGGCCCTATTAGCCCTAAGGGGCGTGAGACACATCATCGCTAATCCAAGGGGCGCATTAGCCTTAAGGGGCATCAGACACATCATCGCCCATCCAATGCGCTCATTAGCCCTAAGGGGCGTGAGAAACATCATGGCCCATCTAAGGGGCTCATTATCCCTAAGGGGTGTCTAACACATCATCGCTTATCCAAGGGGTTCTTTGGAGCTAAGGGGCGTCAGACAAATCATCGCCCATTTAAGAGGCTCATTAGCCCTAAGGGGAATAATAAACATCATCGCCCATCTAAGGGACTCATTAGCCCTATGCGGCGTGAGACACATCATCGACCATCCAAGGGCTCATTAGCCCTAAGGGGCGTCAGACACATCATCGCCCATCAAAGGGGCATATAATCGCCCAATCTAAGGGCTCATTAGCCTTGAGGGGTGTAAGACACATTATCGCCCATCTAAGAGGCTCATTAGCCCTCAGGGCGTCAGACACATCATCCCCATCCATGCGGCTCATTAGCTCTAATGTGTGTTAGACATATCATGGCCCATCCAAGGGTCACATAAGCCCTGAGGTGTGTAAGACACATCATCGCCCATCAAAGGGGCTCATTAGCGCTCACCCGCGTCAGACACATCTTGGCCCATCTAAGGGGATGATTAACCTTAAGGTGCATCAGACACATTATCGCCCATCCAAGAGGCTCATTAGCCCTAAGGGGCGTGAGACACATCATCGCCCATCCAAGGGGCTCATTATCCCCAAGGGGCGTCAGACACATCATCGCCCAACAAAGGGGCTCACTAGCCCTAAGTGGAGTCATACAAATTATTATCCATCCAAGGGGCTCATTAGCCCTATTGGGTGTTAGACACATCATCGCTTATCAAAGGGGCTTATTAGCCCTAAGGGGCGTGAGACACATCATGGCCCATCAAAGGCGCTAATTAGCCCTAAGTGGCGTCATACACATTATTACCCATCCAAGGGCTCATTAGCCCTATGGGGTGTTAGATACATCATCGCTTATCAAAGGGGCCTACTAGCCCTAAGGGGCGTTGGACACATCATCGCCAATCACAGGGGCTCATTTGCCTTAAGGGGCATCAGACATATCATTGTCCATCCAATGTGCTCATTAGTCCTAAGTGGCGTGAGACACATCATTGCCCGTCCAAGGGCTTAATTGCCTTAAGGGGCGTCAGACACATAATCGCCCATCAAAGGGGCTCATTAGCCTTGAGGGGTGTAAGACACATTAACGCCTATTTAAGGGGCTCATTAGGCTCAGGGGCGTCAGACACAACATCGCCCATCAAAGCGGCTCATTAGCCCTAATGGGTGTCAGACACATCATGACCCATCCAAGGGCTCATTACGTTTGAGATGTGTAAGACACATCATCGCTCATCGAAGGGCTCATTAGCGCTAACGGGCGTTAGACACATCTTCGCCCATCTAAGGGGCTGATTAGCATTAAGGGGCATTAGACACATTATCGCCTATCCAAAGGGCTCATTAACCCTAAGGGGCGTGAGACACATCATCGACCATCCAA
>NW_018742575.1:0-33373 GCF_001683475.1 Chenopodium quinoa | reverse complement strand
TTAAAAAAGCAAGGACATCCCCACTTCTCTCTATTTACATATTTGAACACACTATTTATGCTACAAAATCATGGTCATGCAAAGCTTATTACGAACCATATTAATAACTTTAAATGACAAAGGGAAGAATACCACTTCCTATTATTTGACCAAGATAATTAAATTATATTACTTGATCAAACAATTTATAATAAACATACGCAATTTTCTGCAAATTGAAAATACAAATCTTGGGGCCTTAATTAAACATGAGAAACATCCCCTAGCATATGTATACATGAATTCCAAAAGCCACCTAAGTCTACACTTGGGGGCTTCAAATTAAAAATAAAAGTCTCACTTAAATTTATTTTAAAATGAGACCATATTTTTGAAAGTGATTCGAATGAATTTATAAATTATTCTAACACTTCACCAAACCTGGGTTTGATAAACATTCGTTTTCAAACTACGGTGCTTATTTAATTGAAAAAAATTCCCTTTCAATTAGCAAAATATGACAATGATGACAAAAAGTAAAGCTTAAACAAAATTAGATATACGAAAGTTTGCTCACATTTTGATATCTTTGTTGAAATAAGTTGCAAATTACAACTTACATTCATCAATCTTGGACAAAAAAAGTCACACCCAATTACGAGCTAGACTTTTCTTTCCATTTTGGGTTCAATTGTGAAAATTATATTATGTATTTTTGCCAACTATAAAAAGTTGCTTTTCAAAATAAAATTTTATTTAAATTATTGAACTTTTTCCAAATTTTGAATTCTAATTCGAAATAACCTGTCTCTAACGAAAAATAGTATTCAAAATTTCCTTTCTGATTTTTGTTTCATTTCCTCAAATAAATAAATTTTCAGATTCTTAATAACCATTTGGATAATACGTGTATGTACATTTATATTTTCAAAAGGAATGAACTAAGATTCGACTTCTTGGCTCAAACTTGTTCACATTAGCTTAGGGATGGTAAACAAACCACCTGCAAAACCAAATTCAATGATTGATAAGAAAAAATAAAATAATTGATGTTCTAAATCAACTTTGAGAATAAAATCACCACAATCATCTTTACAAACGTTTAGACATTAGGTATGATATAATAAACCTTTAAACTCAATTGTTTTTTTTGTTTATAAACAAGCAAAGAACTAACTTGCTTTGTCAAACATGACTTTAACTAAAATGTGAAAGCCATGTCATCATAGGTCCATCTCAATATCATGATTATATGAATGGCTTAAACAATAGCAAAGTCATTAGAACTACCCCAAATTGTGGGGCTTCCAAGACTTGAGAAATAGCAAGAATGCGCATAACCCGACACATGGGGGCTCCAATATCCACCAAGATACAAAATGAGATATTCATGCCATTCAAGCTACTTTTCGAGAATCGCCTAAATAGTTGTAGATCTCGAGCTTTATAATTTTCAAAATGCATTCACAATGATTTAATAATCATTTTGTTCCCTTGAAAATTAAGTTTGCGACTGAACTTGGCCTTGAAACAAGTTACATATTCGAGCCATTTTCAAGTTCAACTTCAAGAATTAAGCTTAGTGAATAAATGTTGTTTCAATACTTCAATTTTACTCTAGAGATTAGAGACTATGACTAGTATAGAGCAACAAAATCATGATACTTGCTCATATGAAGGTTTAGTACTCAATCATTCATCATGAAAATTGTATCATGGCACGTTATTAACATAAGACAAACAATTTCATGAGTTAGAATGTAAACAAAAGACTCCTAAATTCGAAATTAAGGAGTTTTCATTCTAAATTATTCTCCATTGTTGCACACATTGGAATTTTTGCAAGGAGGATAACATCTACTTTCTCGAGCTTCAAAACAGTGACAAAATATGAACTCAAAAGAAAGAATTCAAAAGTAGCAAGAATAGACGAAAAATTTGAACAACATTTCATTTTTCCCCCTACTTGTTCTAATAAATGACCAATATTACTAGACTTAGAAAAATTCTTTGTTAAAACTATGAATGGTCATAAAACGTTTTAAACACACTAGTTTAATCGTTTCCAAGATCCTACTTGTTATCATAATAAGACGAGACACGGGATTTATAGACTCATTTTAAGCAACATGAAAGGGTCTAAATAATTAACAACAAGAAAATCATCGAAGTCACCTAAAACTTAGGGTCTACAACATTCGAAAATGTAAAATGGGGGCTTACGAACCCGAAATATAGCCAAGCTACACCAGCTCGATTGAATCTCTTCAAGAATTTCCTAAACTAACTAGTTTTGTGCAAGTCTTGAAATCACAGTTTTATAAGTGAATAATAATAACCATCGGTTAATTTTATCATTGATAAAGCCAATTTTGCAACTTACGCATGAAAAAAATAAACATGAGTCGCAAGAACAAATTCATGCTATTATAAAAGTTCAAAATTTTATTTATAATTTTAATGCATGATTGTTGTTAAACACACTTCAATTTACATTAAAATTAACAAGTATAATCTATGTGAGTAAAAAAGGAGAGAAATAAAGATCAAGCACAAAGTCAAAATTAGAATGAACAAAAAAAAATCATATATGCTTGACATGCTTATACAGGATCAATAATTTATCATTTCACATTAAATTTGTTGCAATATATTGCTTAAATATATCACAACAACAAACCAACAAATTCATGACAACAAATCAAATCAAAAACCCCAATTTTTATTAGGATTCTTCATTCGATTTCTCCATTTTTTTTGACCAAGATTAAATTCTGGAAGAATAAAAGGAGAAAGATTTACTTTCCTTAGCTTCAAACAACAACCAAAATGGAAAGTGATCAAGATTGGAGAAAGATGAGAAGAAGAAAGTGAGCTGCAGATCGCGCTTCTCCAAATCTTTTACTAATTCAAATGTTGCGCACAACTCAGTAAGTTGCGCGTGGCATCCATCGCAACCCAGTTTCTTGCGCGTGCTTGGTCAGCACGACCTACTAAGTTGTGCGCAGACACTGGTCACTTATAAGACCAATACTCATATTTCGATCCGTTTTGAATTTTTTCTCAACGGTTTTGTACGTTGTTAGACGTAATAACGCGCGAATTATCGAAATCTTTTAAAATTGCTTTGCATCCAGTACTTTCTTTTCTTCTTTGATAGTTTTTTGCATCATTTTGCATGCACACCGTGCTTTGTGCCTTCCCTATGCATACATTTTGAACGTTTTTTGTAAGAGTGTCTTACGACGTTCCGTGGTGGTGCTTTACGTAAAAGCACCCATAGACAGGTTTGTCATTTTACTATACTGACGTTATAAATGTCCGGCTTTTCTTCTTTTATCACGTCCGAAGCAAAAAGGAAGGTGTTGTCATACAGCGTAAAAATGCAAAAGTTGTATCGTACGACGCAAAATTGTACGGCGTAGGTAATGCGTAAAATTTAACTTCGGCCCAAGCTTTGCGAGATCTACCTCTTTGAAGTAAAAGGTAGAGGATTACTTTAGGCATTAGCTCAAGAGTCGACATTCGCTTCGAACCATCAGGAATAAACACTTCTTGATTGGAAGCAAATACGGTAGTTAGTGAGCTTACTAGCTTACCGGACAGTTAGGGTGTCCGTCCACCCCTATATAAAAAAGCGACGAGACGATGTCGCGCCTATGTAGTCACGTGCTCCCAGTCCTGAGACACGTGTACTCATCTTGTGGAAAAAACAGCTGAGAGTGTTGTTGACTTTCTTCCCTCTCACTGGATTTGGATATATGCCTCCAGTCCCGAGACATGTATTTCTATCTTATGGACATCCGGCTCGAATACCAGACCATTTCGGCTCGAATATCGAAAACACCTTTTTCATCTTTTTACTTTGTTAAAGTCAAGCTAAATTTTCAATGACATATCGAGGGACTTTGGACCAACGATGACATGGTTGATAGGAAATCATCCCCTTTACTCATTTTTTAAACCGATCTCTTCTCATGACTTGACATCACCCAGAACACCTTTACTTGTAAAAGAGTTCTGCTAATGCAAAGGATCAATCTAGATTATGTAGCACGTTGAGACTAGAGATAAATTTTTCTAGCCTTAATAGCTACTGGTTTCAAACACTTAGCGAATCAAGGATCGTTTAGACATCCTTAACATTTTTGAAAGATTCTATATTCTTTGAGAACATCGTAGAATGAGTCTCGGATTTATTTCCTTGACTACTTTGATCATCTTCTATTCTATACTCGATCAAAGTGGGGGTTAACTATATACACCAACTTTTGGCCTCTTGTCCCGAAAGGAAGTGCGATGATGTTACAAAAATCCGTTCTTCAAGGTAGATCAAAGTTGAATTGTTTATGGACTATGAAAAGAATTATGAAGTAAGTTAAAACCCATATTTTAGATTAATTTATCTTAGATCCTTTTCCGATTACTAATTAGGCCTAAAACGTGTTCATACATGTTTAAACTTGATTAATAACGAACCTAAATTCGTCAAATGCAATGATTGGATCCAATGGAACCTACATTGTTGAAAACCGAGCCAAACAGATAAATCAACCACCAAATTACCATTCAAGTCCTTTATATATGGATATAACTTTTAAAGATATTTCCAACGGTATATTATAAGCCCAATTCTGAGACAAAACGAAGAAGTTATGATCAAAACACTAAATCGGGCCCTAAAACCGACACCCTTGCACTCCAACGGCCATGACTTTTGATCAAAAACATATTATAACCTAATTCCAACAGCATTAGAAAGTAGACATTAAGAAATTTCTAATGATATCTCACACGCCTTAATCCGACTCGGCAATAAAAAGTTATGCACGTTTTAAAAAGACGCTTTTGTATAAGGCAAACCGCAAACTAGCGCAACTCAATCAGTTGTGCGTGCCTGGCGCGCGCGACTAGGGCTAAGATAGAGATTCTCTTTGTAGGGAATATTTCAAGCATTAATCCCCTAGATTGAACCCCACTGTGAACATAAACTAATGTACGGTGGCGTCCAAAGGGAAAGAAGATAGAGAAAAAGAGTCACAACAAATTTTTTTAGGAACTTGTAAACCGTTCACGAGGTGAAGATTACACCCCTTAACGATCTAAGAGATCGTCAACTCCATAAGGTCTTGAACCAAATAGGGTTTGGGGATGAAGGTACAAATCCAACCTAAAAGAGATTGAACCTGCCCTAATAATAGGCCTCTACTTTATTCTGCTCGTATTCATGTGCGCTTTCTGGCTAACATACAATAAATAGGATTAACCCTAAACATGTTTATCTATGTTGGTTGAATATTAATTCACAAATAAACTATTATTGGCGATCACTTGAATTATAATCACATTAACCCTAACAAGATTATTAATTATCTTATTAAGCATGATTACAAGTACCAATTCCCTTTAAACATGCATAAAAGGCGTGATCAAGCAATAACAATAAATATCAATATCAAGAAACATAATAATAAATAATTATAATAACAAATTACAATTAAAATAATCATGATAAAAAATTATAACAATGATAATCATAATTAACATAATCAACATAATCATGTTAAAGCATAATAATAATAGCAAGATCCTAGGCATGATACTAACAAGATTAATAACAAACCCTACCATGTCACTAAGCAATAAAAATCATATATTTATCCCTAACATGATACTAACAATCATAAATATTAGGAAGAAAATAAAAGGCATCATAACAATCATACTTAGTATAAAAATTACCCTAGACATGATATTAGGAATCAAAATAACAATCCAAACATGATATCTACATCATAATATCAATTAAAACCATTAAAATACTTACTTTGATGCCTTGTACCTCTTTCTAATAACAAAATACACTCGTTAGTAACTTCAAGGAAAATAATAAAACAAACAATTAAATTAAATAAATGAAAGAGAGATTTGGGACCCAACCCTCAGAAATTAAAACCTTTCACGTCTAGGGAGAAGGCAACTTCAAATATGGCTAGGTGTTTCTAGATCTAATGAATGCGGAATTTTTATATTTGAGAGAAGCTAGTTTAGAAAAAGAGAGAGAGAAAAAGTTGGTGAAAACTGATGAAAATTGATTGATTGTAGGTTAATTGTAGGTGAATGAAAACGGATTTTTTACGACGTTATTTATAGAGAAACTCATCCAAAAAGATAAAATATAAAAAAAACAGAGTTCTGACGCAAAAAACTAAGTTGGCGCAAACGCTGACCTTGGCGTCAGACGCCAAGACTAGCGCCGGGTGCTAAAGCTAGCGCTAGGCGCCAAGCGTAGCGTCAGGCGCTTCAGCTGGCGTTTGGTGCTGACTAGGAATTTGACGCGTTTTCTTAAAATCGGATAGAAATTGCCGTACAGGAGGATAAAATCGTATTTTTCCTCAAAAATGTTCTTTGATCTTAATTAAAACTCTTAAAAGTCAACAAAAGTCAATTTATCAATGCTAATTGAATTAGGAATGAAAAGAACCTTCTAGAAGAATCTAGAAGACTAAACCATTCCTAATTGCATGTGGAATGATAAATCCATATTAGGCCCTCCTCTAGATCATTGGGCCGCATATAAGGCTCAAACCGGGCCCAGTTCAGTAATTTGGCCATAACTTCCTCAATATTCATTGGAATTGGGCTTATATTATATCGTTGGAAAGGTCTTTTCAAACCTCATCCAACTACACTACTATTGGACCCATATCATGGAACAACCAAACTGGATTGGTTGTTTTCTTAAAATAGGTTTTCAAAAACAAAGAGAAGAGAAAAGAAATTAAAACTATCCGCAACACTAAACTTTCCACACTTTCACTTCATTCGATTATGATTCGACGTGAAAGGAACTCATCTCTGGGTTTGGTTTTGGGGAAACACAAATGGGTGTCTACAGAAGCCCCCACTTTGACTGAGTTTGGAGAAACACAAGTTTCGAAAACAAAAGTCAAAGTATCGATAGGGATGGAGAATGATTCAGAACGTTCTGCGATCCTAAATTAGTCTTGTAACGTCGATACATGCAAACTAGCGTTAGTTAAACAGATAAAAGAGTTAAAGAAACGCGTATCTTGCACCGTCGAGCACACGTCTATGAAAGTAACCGATTTGCTATCGCTTTACTGTTGTTTTGATGACCTCCTGCCAAGAGAATGCCATCCCGCTTGAAAACAGCTACGCTTGTAACTGTTTCAAATTTTGAAGATTGCTTCGCTTGAAACGATCCTCCTCCGCTTTGATAATATTCCACGTCTAAGGGAATACTATCGAAGATTGCTTCGCTTGAAACAATCCTCTTCCGCTTTGTGACCATCTTCCACGTCTAAGGAAACATGATCGAAGACAACTTCGCTTGAAATCACCTTCAGTTGTTTTTTGACAGCTCTCCACAATCTAGGGAATGTTATCTAGTTGTTTTGATGTTCACTCGTCTCTGAACAAAGAACTTCTTGAATAATATGTCCACTCATCTCTGAACAATAGAGCTTGATAATAGGATGCCCATGCGTCTTTGAGCAAAAGAGCTTGATAATAGGATGCCCACGCATCTATGAGCAAAAGAGGTTGTATTTATTATGAACTTCTCAATGATTTGTCCACGCGTCTCTGAACAAAGAGCTTTGATAATAGGATGCCCACGCGTCTCTGAGCAAAAGAGCTTCTAAAAAATGTCCACGCGTCTCTGCACAAAAGAGCTTGAAAGAAATGTCCACGCGTCTCTGAACAAAAGAGCTTTTGATGATATGTCCACGCGTCTCTGAACAAAGGAGCTTCGATGGTATATCCACGCGCCTCTGAACAAAGGAGCTTCGATGCTTGAATGTTTGTCGCGATAATATTCCGAAGAAAAATTTCCAAAGACCAACGTTGCCGATCTCTAAAGCTCGCTTGAACTTTGCTTCCGCTAAAACCAGTATGTCGGTGTCTCCGTGATGAGCCAATTCTTAGGCGCTTTAAGCTAATTGAGACGCTCTTTCATCAGGTCGATCACTTATTGTGATTGTAATCAAACTAACTACTTAATCATGTCAAATTGCTTATATGGGCTAACTAGCGTACCAAGCAACCCAAAATTTCTGTATGAGGTCGAAATCACCTTTCTCAGAGACTTCGAGCTCTATCGTTGCTAAAACATCTCTGGTGCCAAGAATTGGCTCTGTCGCCAGACACTGGGATTTAGCGCCAGGCGTTAAAAAACTGTTGCCAGACACTAGATGTTTTCGTCTGGCGCTGGAGTAGGGTCTTCCCTATTCTGCTGCACCTTTATTTATTTTTTACTATAGAACTTTTCTAATCTTTTTAATTATCTTAGGGTTGACCTAAGGTTTAATGTCTCTTGACTCATTGACTTGACACGACTCAAGGCATAAACTTGACTCGCTGATTAACTGACTCGAGCTTGACTCGACTCGAAGTGAAATGACACGTGTGACTCATGACTCGTGTGTGCATAGTGTTGATTCAATGTGACTCAAAAATGCAAAAAAAGAAAATATTTTCCGTCATTTTTGTGGAGGGTACCGACTTTCTCCCAAAAAAGAAAGACGCGAAAAAAATAAAGAAGCAAAGTTTTTGAAGGTGCATGTTGAATGAGCTTAGTTAAATGTTGTTTGATATGATCTCTCAAAGTGCAAGGATTAATCCATCCTAGGATATCTCAATTGTTGACTCAATGATGAAAGTATTTAGGTAACTTAGGCACGGATGCTAAGCACTTCATACTTCATGATGCAATGACAATTATGACAAGGCATGCTTCAGCGTTGTGTTAAGATTCCATGACAAAGGGTCCCTAAGGGAAGTATATTTGGTCATGTATGTGTGATGTGTGTAAAAGTGACACTAAAGTTAGGCCGCAAAGGCTAAGTGTGTGGAGAAAATATTATTGAAAAGAGTCCCTAAGTCTAGCTCCCAAGTCTTAGGCTAGGTAAGCTAATGATGTAGGGAGCAAGCCCCCAAGTCTAGCTCTAAGTAGGTAGGGATGAGCATAGGAGATCCCTTGATATGATCATGGTGTGTGAACGTGAATATGAATGCATTTTTATTACGGCCGCACCTCGATGTTAGGTTGCATACGTATCCGTTAGGAATCAGGTCGAACGTAGCTCTAGACGAACCTCGCACAAGTATGTGTATACCTCAAAAAGGTCTTTTTAAGGGTTGTAACATGGTTAGGCTAAAGGTTGAAGAATAAAGGGATAAAGGCTCAAGACCCTAGATAAGCCCCCGAGGTGTGCAACCTTGCTTTTGAATCTTTATATTTTTATGCTTGAGGTTTAGCTTTCATTTTTCCTTTTTTGCCTTAGCATTTTTTTTTTATTTTATAAGTGTGGGCAATTGCGATCATGCGGTCTATCACTTACTTGGCATTCATGTTTCTCAGGCACGGTACCGAGCACTCGATAAGAGACGTAATCTAATACATGTTCATATCAAAGACATGTTTATGTCAAAGACATTGGAACACTTGCTCTTTTGTACACTTTTATTATTATTTTTATTGCTCATTTTTTTTTTTGCTATTTTAATCTTTTGAAGTCACTCAAGCTTTTTATGATATTGAAAACTGCATAAGTTGCACACTATCCCATCCCATAGTTAGGTAGATATGGGTTGAAAAATGAATGGTCTATCGTTAGACGAGGCTCAAAGTGGTTTATGAAGAAAGGATTGTATATTTGAAGGGTGAAAGGTAATATGATGTGGCTACAAGGGGTGCCTTAAATCATTGGTATACTTTGTGCTTAGTTTGACATGGAGTTTTTTTCTTTTTTTTTTTGTTTTGCAATGCAATGATCATATGCAAGAAAATAAATGCTCATTTTATTAAAATGGAAAAAGAAATAATCTACAAAATTAATCTAAGGGAAAAGAAAGGTGCGTATGCTAGACTTATTGGGGAAAGAGTGAATAAAGAAAAAGAAGAAAAAAAAAAGACGTCATGAAATCTCGTCGTTGAAGCTCGCCTCTTGTCTTGTGTTGCTCGCTCTTCTTGTTAACTGGAGGTATGAGAAGCTTGTTATTATCAATCAAATTTTGGATAGCCTCCTTTAGCTTCCAACATCTCTCAGTAGCATGACCCCTACCTTGATGGTACTTGCAGCGCACATTTGGATTCCAACTATGCAATCTCTTCTCAAGCGGGGGATCTTGAAGAGGTTCAACAGGGGTAATGAATCCCTTGGCATGGAGTTGATAGAAATCATCATCGTAGCTAATTCCAATAGGGGTAAAATCCTTTTTTTGTTGATTTCTAGATCCTCGATTATCTATGGCTAAGATCTCATTAAGGTTAAAAGTACCAACACTGTTACTAGAGTAGGTGTTTTCGGAAGAAGAAGGATAGTCGTTCTTCTTTCCTTTACAGCCAGTGTTACTATCGTTACTAATCTTGGCCTTCTTGTCGCGCGGAGGAACATGAAGGAGATTTGAATCAATGAAGTCTTGAACACGATATTTGAGGGAGAGATATTTTTCGGTAGTGTGACCGCGACCTCTATGGTATTTACAATAGGAATTTGGATCCCAATTGGGAAAACGTTTTTCAGATGGAGGGTCTTGACTGGGACCAATGGAGTGAATATGACCTTGATCGTGAAGACAATCAAAAGTTTCATTGTAAGTCATTCCTATTGGTGTGTATTCTTTAATGGTCCGTTTTGCCCGTGGCTTAGGAGCATTGAGTTCTTTATTAAACCCTTGGGGAGAATTTTGTTCGATGGCCATCACCCGATTTTCTAGTCCTTCTACCACATTCAAGAGCATGGCAACGACATCTTGCAGTTTTCGAATATCCTCTTTTAGACTTGACGAGTCTTCCCTGGTATTATCTAAGACAAGACTTTCATCCTCCTCCATCATGGCCACTTCATCAAGAGAGGTTATATAAGGTGTCTCAATCATGGGCTCACTTACAGGTGTGATAAGAAGTGATGGATCGAAGGATGTTTGATCTTCTTCAATGGCTAGAACCTCGAAAGTTTTATTGTCATCGATCAGATCTTGAATAGCTTCTTTGAGTTTCTAACACTCCTCAGTGTTGTGACCCTTTCCTTTGTGATATTTGCAGTGCTTATTAGGGTCCCACTTGGGTGGCCTGGCTTCAGGAACTGGATCTTTGATTGGCCCTATGGGCATGACTAGTCCTTTGTGGTATAGCTTCTCAAAAGCTGTTTCATAACTCATACTGAGTGGAGTGAACACTATTTTTTACCTTTGGATTCGCGATTTAGAGGTGTTAGTGGCATGTACCTCATTAATGGGAGAAGAAGAAGAAGGATGGTCGTTCTTCTTTCCGCTCGCACTATTGTCTTTCACAAGGTCATCTTCAATGTCAATGCTTATGTTATACACAACCTTGAAAGTATTCAAGTTGTGTTGGTACTTTAAGTGCCTTGAATACTTCCCTTGGAGATTCTTGTTAAACATCCTCACAGATTCTTTTTCGATAGGAGCTTTGACCATATTAGCAGAAGTTTCCCTCTATTTGTTGAAGAAAGAAGTGAACCCTTCGTTTTCTTTTTGTTTTAACATCTCGAGTTGTCTATGGTCTGTTTCGTCTTGGATGTTGCACTTATATCTATTTATGAAAGCGTTTGCTATGGACTCCAAGGAGGAGGTTTTTTCTTTCTCGAGAGAAAAGAACCATTGTTGGCAAACGGTCTCGAGAGATAGCGAGAACAGAGAGGGGAAAACCTTCTTCTCGATACCCTTAATGCTCATTATAGTTTCAAAAGCTTTTAGATGAAAGTAAGGGTTATCTGTTGCCTTGAATTTAGGGATGTCAGTGGCGTTGAACTTATGCGAAAGAAGTTCCTTGTCCAGTGAGACCCCTTGTGAACTAATGTCCTGAAATTTATAGTCACTAGATAGCTTGCTCAAACTTTCTTGCATAAGGTTCATTTGTTTTTTCTTCACAGGGTCATCAATTTTGAGGGTTAAAGCCTTTAACACCTCAGTCACGTCATTCAATTGATTCCTAAGTTCATTGAACTCTTCTTGACTTTTCATTATCTTTTTAGCCTTCCTCTTTTGGCGAATTGGTTTACCAAAAAGTGAGACTTGAATAAAGAGGTTGTCCTTGATTAATCGCCCTTCTCTCCTCGACCAAGTACTGTGGAAAAGGAATTTGGGGATATTCATTGTTAATTATTTGACTCAAACTTTATTCAACATGCAATGGATGGAGGAAGTGAAGAAATATTGGAATAGAGTGTGAAGAAAAATGATGTAGATGGAGGGATATGAAGAATTAGGAATAGAATGTACCCCCAACTCAAATGACGGAAAAACCGACTCATTCATGAACCTAAGACATGGTCATGGTGATATGTACTCAAAGTGCGTGCTAAGACTAGTGAGTTTAGGTGACATGTTAAGACTTGTGTCATGACCATGTGGCTAAACTATGTGACTTAGACTCAATTAATGACTTAACAAGGTATTATTGACAGCAAGTTTAACCGAATTAATTAGAAAATTGGTTAATTAGACACTAGGTGATGACTCGATCAATAATCTGAACTGTCGTCAAAATGACAGGACTGGCGTCGCACTGTGTAGTGTAGCGCCAGGCGCCACACTTGACAGAGTGGCGCTACAGTTCAGACTTTGGCGCCAATGCTGGAGCTTCAATCTGGAATTGTTTTCGGTGTTATTAATCAACAAGGGATGCCTAAAGTCGTACTAGGTCAATTCTGGTTAAAAATATTAGACTTTATTTACTCAAATTAATTAATTAATTAATTAGGCAAAGTTCTTTAAGTAATTAATTCATTTAATCTCAACACAATTCAAACAAACGGTTAAGAAAACATAGTATATGCACAACAAATAATGCACAATTAGTCAAAGTTTGCAACCTAACCATGGTTCTAGTTCTCTAAAGTTCGGGATATGGTTAAGTCAATAGAGGGTCCATGGTTAATTGTCCTGATGCACCGCGCGGAATCCTAACCGTGAAGGGTTGGCGCGAGTGGATGGGACATCGCGAATTTTAGAAAAACTCGCTTCCATGGTTTGGTGAATTCAACATTCTCGGATGTACCCTTTGTTGCTCAGAGCGTTCAATCAGGTAGATGGAGCATGAATTCCCAGAGGGTTATGTCCATATGTAGAGCACATATGGGTTTCAGAAAAGTGAGAAAAACTCAATTAGGAAGTAGGATCGAGCAAACAATACGAAAAACTGGTCGAAATTAGAACGCATATTTCTGGCTCGGTATTGGAAGAATTTGGCGCCAGCAAACAGAGGTTGGCGCCAGGATTTAGCTGTAGCACCTTGCGACAGAGATGTCGTCTGGCGCTACAGTTAAATGTCTGGCGCCGGCTTCTGTTTGCTGACTAATTCCTACATGCCTGAGCAGCTTTCTGTGCTCGATAAAATTTTCCTGTTTCGCGCAGTGTTATTTAGGTCCTAGTTGTGAAAGATATTTCTCAAATTTCCTACGTGTAAAATCCTATGTTTTTAACTCATTACGGATGGTCTTTCCAATGAGATCTTTTTTATGCATATGACAATAATGTTAATCAAAATTACGCACGTGAAACACTTAGGACGTTTCGAATCTCATCCACTCATTCTAAATCATTGCTGAAATAAATTCAGGAATTAAAATAGAAATCCTCCCCAATGGAGTCGCCAAAAACTGTAGGGAATATTTCAAGCGTTAATCCCCTAGCTTGAACCCCACTGTAATCATACACTAAAGTACGGTGGCGACCAAAGGGAAAGAAGATAGAGGAAAAGAGTCGCCAACAAGTTTTTTTAGGAACTTGTAAACCGTTCACGAGGTGAAGATTACACCGCTTAACGATCTAAGAGATCGTCAAATCCATAAGGTCTTGAACCAAATAGGGTTCAGGGATGAAGGTACAAATCCAACATAAAAGAGATTGAACTTGCCCTAATAATAGGCCTCTACTTTATTCTGCTCGTATTCATGTGCGCATACTGACTAACATACAAAAAATAGGATTAACCCTAAACATGTTTATCTATGTTGGTTGAATATTAATGCACAAATAAACTATTATTGGCGATCACTTGAATTATAATCACATTAACCCTAACAAGATTATTAATTACCTTATTAAGCATGATTACAAGTACCAATTCCCTTTAAACATGCATAAAAGGCGTGATCAAGCAATAACAATAAATATCAATATCAAGCAACATAATAATAAATAATCATAATAACAAATTACAATTAAAATAATCATGATAAAAAATTATAACTATTATAATCATAATTAACATAATCATGTTAAAGCATAATAATAATAGCAAGATCCTAGGCATGATACTAACAAGATTAATAACAAACTCTACCATGTCACTAAGCAATAAAAATCATATATTTAGTCCTAACATGATACTAACAATCATAAATATTGGGAAGAAAATAAAAGGCATCATAGCAATCATACTTAGTATTAAAGTTACCCTAGACATGATATTAGGAATCAAAATAACAATCTGAACATGATTCCTACATCATAATATCAATTAAAACCATTAAAATACTTACTTTGATGCCTCGTACCTCTTTCTAATAACAAAATACACACGTTAGTAACTTCAAGGAAAATAATAAAACAAACAATTAAATTAAATAATTGAAAGTGTGATTTGGGACCAAACCCTCAGAAATTAAAACCTTTCACGTCTGGGCGAAGCCAACTTCGAATATAGTTAGGTGTTTCTAGATCTAATGAATGCGGAATTTTTATATTTGAGAGAAGCTAGTTTAGGAAAAAGAGAGAGAGAGAGAAAGTTGGTGAAAACTGATGAAAGTTGATTGATTGTAGGTTAATTGTAGGTGAAAATCAGCCAAAAAGATAAAATATCAAAAAACAGAGTTCTGACGCAAAAAACTAAGTTGGCGCCAAACACTAACCTTGACGTCAGACGCCAAGACTAGCGCTGGGCGCTAAAGCTAGCGTCAGGCGCCAAGCGCCAAGCGTAGCGTCAGGCGCTACAGCTGGCGTTTGGCGCTGACTAGGAATTTGATGCGTTTTCTTAAAATCAGATAGAAATTGCCGTACAGGAGAATAAAATCTTATTTTTCCTCAAAATACCACACATGCTTCGTATTCAGGAGCGTTGTTGATAATGTTGAAATCTAGCTTTATAGAGATTGGAACATGCTCTTCTTTAGGTGATACTAATAGTACTCCAACGCCACATCCCTTTTGATTTGAGGCTCCATCGAAGTATAAAGTCCAAGTATCATCTTCTGTAACCATCAAGTGTTCATCTGGAAACTCGTTGTCATGTACTTGCGTCAAATCTTCTATTAGGAAATCCGCTAGGATGTCCGAGACCACATATCCTTTGATAGCCTTTTGAGGCATGAATCTTACATCGAATTAGGCTAAATTAACTATCCACCTTGATATGCGCCCATTGACTGTAGAATTTTAGAATAGATACTTAAGTGGATCCATTCGAGAAACTACAAAGACTGTATGCACGAGCATGTAATGTCGTAGCATGGTTGTGGCCCACACAAATGCGAGGCACAATTTTTCCAGCGGTGTGTAGCGTACTTCATATTCGAGAATTTTCTTGCTTAGGTAGTAGATTGCATTTTCTTTTCCTTCTACCTCTTGTGGAAGCATAGCCCCTATTGTCTCCTTGGTGACTGTTAATTACAACCTAAGAGGGATCCCTGGAAGCGCTGGTGTTAATACGAGAGGATTTGCGAGATAAGCTTTGATCTTCTCAAAGGCTTTTTGACACTCGTCGTCCCATATTACTGGAACATTCTTTTATAGCTTCTTGAATATTGGTTCGCATATTGTTGTTAGCTTCGATACAAACCTACTTATGTATTGCAACCGGCCAATAAATCCTCGAATTTGTTTCTCGGTTTTGGGCGGTGTCATTAACATGATCGCCTTGATCTTGGTTGGGTCTATCTATATTCCTCTAGAGCTTATAATGTATCCCAAGAGCTTGCCTGAGGTAACACCAAAATCACACTTTGATGGATTCAACCTCGATCATGTTGTATTTTCTTAGCTTTTTCGAAAAATTTTCTTAAGTCTACTTGATGTCCTGGGCAATGTTTTTATTTCACGATCATATCGTCCACATATACTTCAACCTCTTTGTGCATCATATCATGGAGTAGGGAAATTGCTGCTCGTTGGTAAGTAACACCTGCATTTTTCAACCCGAATGGCATTACCGTGTAGCAGTAAGTACCCCAAGGTGTTCTTCCGCCATGAGAATCTGGTTGTACCCCGCGTATCCATCCATAAATGAGAGAAGCGCATGATTTGATGTATTATCTACTAAAAAATCAATGTGTTGTAAAGGGAAGTCGTCTTTTGGACTTGCCTTTTTAAATCTCGATAGTCGACACACATTATTACCCTTCTATCCTTCTTTCGAATTGGGACCACTTTTGCTACCCATTCGGGGTATTTTGACACTCTAATAAAGGCTGCAGTTATTTGCTTTTGAACATCTTCTTTTAGTTTAAGAGCTATATCGTGTTTCATTCAATGCAGCTTTTGTTTTACAGGTTTCATTCCCGGAATTAGTGGTATAGTGTGTTGAGCTATTTCTCTATTAATGCTTGGCATATATTCATATGACCAAGCAAATACATCGATAAATTCTTTGAGTAGATTAATTAAATCGGTTCTTTCTTCTTTATTTAGTGTTAATCTGATTTTAAATTCTCTTTTAATGGTTGAATCATTTGAGTTAAGCAATGCTTGTCATCATGGGTTAATGAATAACATGAGGAGTAAGAGGAAGAAGATATGTTATTAAATATAAAAAATCATTACATCGAATAAAGAAATGTCCTCAAGGACTTGATTGCTAACTATCCTAGGAGTAGATGCTAACATAGAAGAAGGAGAAGAAGAAAGAGGTGCTACAGCTAAGGACTTAGGACACTCTACAGGAAAAGAATCTGACTCTGACTCTGACTCAAACGACTCTTCAAACATTGGTCCTTGTCCTATTGTTATTATATTTTTCTTCCACTCGGAGTAGTCACCTTGACTGTCTTGCGCCATCATTGCACTTAACCCTCTTTTGGAGTGATGAGCTTGGAAGGGTCAAAATTCTCGCTTTGTAGGACCGTTTAAATGAGCGAGGAGTTATCCCCTATGTACTTTGGCTCATCCTTCTCGCGCCCAAAGAGGAGTCCTATGACGTTGAAGTCAAAGAATGGGGGTGCTTTCTCCTTGCAAATAGGAGTTGGGATCTCATCTACAAAGTAACAATCCAAAAAGATTTCGAACCCAGGTTTCCTTATGCCATTTACAACAAAAGGTTCGGGAAATTCGTAGCATGGATAGTCCTCTCCTTCTTTTATGAAGTGTCCATTGAGAGTAAGAGGATATTGGTCCATCGGGATTACTTTCCTTTGGGTGCAAGCGTTCATACGCACTTTAGACCTTTCTTGGGCTTGCTTAAGATCTTCCTGAATCGGTTCGAAACCAAGTCCGAAAGTATCTAACTTAGGGAGGCCAGGTAATTCTATTTGTTTTGTTATATTCTTTTTCTTTTCTAGAGTCATTCCCGAAAAGTGTCTCTATCTCTTGAGAATAGCATTAACCGTCATATTGGAGTGGGGGTCGAGACAAAGAGGGGTCCTTTCATCCTTCTCAATTAAGGATACCTCTTCATTAAAGCCCCACAAGTCTCCATGATTCTCATCGTGCTCCACATTAATAATTGAATTTTTGACGGCTTTAATCCTCATCGGTGAAGCATCAATTGTAATAGGGATCCCTTCAACTATAGCCTTCACTTATTGGTGAAGAGATGAAGGGACGGCCTTGAGGTCATGCGGCCAAGGGCATCCCAAAAATAGGTTGAAAGAAGCCTTAATATCTACCACTTGGAATGTAATGGCATGTTCTTGCTCCCACCATCACATTCATGGTGATTTTTCCAAGTTCTTGGCGACGAGTATTGTCGTAGCCTCTTATTCCTTGTGTTGATGAGGTTAAATCTTCATCCCTTATTTCTAACATTCTCGTAGTTCTAAGTGGACAGACATTGATTGCTGATCCGTTGTCTACGAGAGTCATTTGGACATTCATGCTCTTGCAGACTACTGTGAGGTTTAAATCCTTGTAATGCTTTTCACCTTCCGAAGGTAAATCCTTGTCAAAAAAGGTGATTAGATTGATAGCACTAGGGAGATCACTCGTAAGGAAGTTAGAAAACCCCTCAGGAGTGGTTTCGGAATCTATCCCTATCTTATCCAAGGCGTTCATTACCGCTAGCCTATGTTCTCGAGATGTAGCTAGAATTTTCCATACGTTCATTTCGACCTTAGTCTTCTTGAATTGTTTGACAACATCGTTGTCCTTTATAATTGGAATGGGAACTTGCTACACGGTAGGAATATGTTGTGTAGAGATGGGAGGTAGCATTCTCCCAGATCTTGTGAGGACGTATATAGGTGAATCTTCTTCATCCCAAAAATCGCTTATCGGATATATGACTGAAAGTGGAGGTTCTTCCATATCCTTAAGATAGTTGTCTTCATCATTGTTGTCCCAAACCCCATTGATGCTAATATCTTGTTCTTATGGGATTTGAACTAGCTTCTTGTTATCAATCATCTTCTGAATTAAATCTTTGAATTTAAAACAGTTCTCAATGGTATGTCCCCCTGATAGATGGTATGGACAGAAGAACCTATATGTCCTCTTTAATGACTCAAATGGTCTGAGTTCGAGAGGTTTGACCTTTCAAATCTCAGAGAGCATTTTGAACAAATTAGCATAGGAGGTCCCAATTGGAGTGTAGGATTTATTACTCTTCTTGGGTGTGTCAATTACTTGGAGAGGGAATGGTTTCTACTCCATAGGTGGAACTTTAACATGCTTGTTTTGAACCACTTTTTCTTGTTTCTTCACTAATTCAATAGCTTCACGTAACAAGTCTATTTCCTCCCACATTGATCGTATGAGAATCCGTACTTCTTCCTTAGTTGCAAGTTCTTGTTCAGAAGGAAAATCACTCATGGCATCGAAAAAGGTTTCCTCCTCTTCTTTGATAGCATGAATTTCTTCAACTAGTTTGATGAGGGATAATGGATCAACATGGTTTTCTTCATCAAAGATAGAAAAAAAATCAGAGAAGGGTGCATTGTTAATGCTTGGCTTCTTGCTTGCAGGGGGCAATGGAAACTTATTGTTGTCAATCAAGTCTTGGATAGCTTATTTAAGCTTCCAATATTTCTCAGTGAGATGGCATCTACCTTGACGGAATTTTCAATGTGCATTAGGGTTCTAGTTAGCTGTTCTCTTTTCAACCGGTGGATCCCCAAATGGTCCAATAGGTGTTATAAGACCTTTTGCATTCAGTCGGTCGAATGCGGTGTCATAACTCATACCAATAGGAGTAAAGTTCCTCCTAAATGTTTTCTTTTGTCCTTGGTTGTTCATAGCAAGGACTATACTCAAATTAAAGGTGCTAACATTATTAGAGTAGGTGGTTTTGGAAGAAAAAGGATTGTCGTTCTTCTTGCCTTTCCAGCCACTATTGGTGTTATTATTAGCAGCCTTTTGTTTAGCAAGGTCGTCTTCAATGTTAATCCCAATGTCATAGACGGTCTTGAAAGTATGCAAGTTGTTTTGGTATTGAGATGCTTGGAGTACTTTTCTTGGAGGTTCTTAATGAACATCCTAATAGATTCTTTTTCACTTGGTACTTCAATCATCCCAACAGAGGTTTCTCTCCATTTATTAAAGAAAGAAGTAAAGCCTTCATTCTCTTTTTATTTAAGTATTTCAAGTTCCCTATGATCAATTTCAACTTGAATATTGCATTTATACCTATCAATGAAAGCGTTTACAATTGATTCCCAAATAGAGGTTTTCTATTTGTCAAGGGAAAAGAACCATTGTTGGCAAACAGTTTCAAGAGATAAGGAAAATAAAGAATGAAATACGTTTCTATCAATCCCTTTAATATTCATTATAGTTTCAAAGGCTCTTACATGAAAATAGGGGTTGTCAGCGGCCTTGAATTTTGGTATGTCGTTGGCGTTGAACTTTTGCGGAAGGAGCTCCTTGTCCATCGAGACCCCTTGTGAGCTAATGCCCAGAAACCTATAATCATTAGATATCTTGCTCAAGCTCTCTTGCATGAGCTCCATTTGTTGTTGCATCACAGGGTCATTGATTTAGAGAGTTAAGGTCTTTAGCAACTCAGTTACACCAGCCATTTGCTTCTTAAGCTCATTGACTTCTTCTTGACTCGCAATTACCTTCTTAGCTTTTCTATTCCAACAGATTGGTTTATCAAAATTTTTTACTTGAACGAAAAGGTTGTCTCTTATCAAACGCCCTTCCTTTCTTGACCACGCGCTGTAAATTAAACCATTTTATTTATTTTAATGACTTGACTAAAATTGACTTTGACTTTACGGTTTTAATAAAAAAATAAAAAAAGCAAAAATAGGGTGCATATTTTTATAGGGTGTTGTAGACACCTACATTTGGCCTCTTGTCCCTAAAGGAAATGCGATGATGTTACAAAAATCCGTTCTTCATGCTAGATCAAAGTTGAAGTATTTATGGATTATGAAAAGAATTATGAAGTAAGTTAAAACCCAAATTTGAGAATAATTTATCTTAGAGCCTTTTCCAATTACTAATTATGCCTAAAACGTGTTAATACACGTTTAAACTTAATTAATAACGGACCAAAATGCGTCATATGCAATGATTGGATCCAATGGAACCTACATTGTTGAAAACCGAGCCAAAAAAATTAAACACCATCAAATTCACGTGCAATACTATATATATGGATAGCCCTTTTAAATATCTTTCCAACGATATATTATAAGACCGATTCCGAGCCAAAACGAAGAAGTTATGATCAAAACACTAAATCGGGCCCGTAAACCGACACCCTTTCACTCCAACGGCCATAAATTTTGATACATAACATATTTTTACCTACTTCTAACGGAATTAGAAAGTATAAATTAAGAGCTTTACAATGATATCTCACACTCCTTAATATGACTCCGCAATCAAAAGTTATGGATGTTTTAAAAACGCGCTTTCATATAAGGCAAACCGCAAATCCGCGCAACTCAATCGGTTGCGCGAGCCTGGCGCGCGACTCATTGAGATGCGCGCGGCACCCTGCACAACTCAGAGAGTTCTTCGTTCAGCATTACGGGGACGGAAAAATCAGAATTAAAACCCTAGTATTCTCAAAACCCTAATCTCTCAACTTCTCTAACTATCATACTACTTTTTCTTCTCTCTTCCCAAATACTTTCAAACCCTAATTGAATCCATTGAAGTCCTTGGAGGTACAAAGAATAAACAAAGTCCATAAACACATTAAACGGAGATTTAACATAAAAGAAGAACGGTTAGTTTCCTGCGCATTTATATAAATCACTTCTCTTTTATTGTTTGAATAACTTTAATTGATTAATTAGTATTGTTTGATCACTTTAAACAAAATTTTGATTAATTAATTCACATAGCACTCTTTCGTTAATCAAGACTAGAATTTAAAGAATTAATTGCTGTTTTATCACTTAAGACAAGGCGAATCTTGTTTATTTATTGTTCTTTCACGAATATTATTAAATAAGAATAACAACTTTTGCAATGTAATTCCTACGCGATTAATGCTTGTAAATATAATCAACTAACTTAGTCTTTAGGTATCATGTTGCATAAAATGTTTGGTAATGAAATTGTGAAAAAGGAAGAGCTAGTAGAGACCGTACTAGAGCTAAGATAGTGATTCCCCTCTAAAGGGAAAGTTATCTTAGTACCCTCACTCCCGAACTCATTTCTAGTTTATGTAGATCAATTTGGGCATGGGTAAACTTACGATTCATGCTAATTATCCCTTGAACTCTACTTGGAAGAAAGGCATGAACGAGGTTTATAAGTTTTCCTAAAACTCATTGGCGACTCCTACTTGTTTCTTACAAAAAATCGTGATGATATCATTTCTAATTCAAGGTCTCCCAAATAGTCAGGAATTCAAATCCTAATAAACCTTAAGAAGTGTAAATTCTTGGCTTTTAAGCGACCATGGGCATCTAAGGAAGGACCCCCTACGATGGGATCACCCTCCTTACAGTGGCGACTCCATTGGGGACTTAGAGGTTACAAGATTAGTTTATAGTTATGGTTCAAGGTTTCCAACACTAGGTTTCCTATGGATTGTAACGAGAACTAACTTGGATAATCTCTAATTAAAGAGCGAGTCTCGGACGCATAATATCTTCCTTTTTCGCAAAAGTAAAAATCAAACAAGCAGCATTGCATCATGCATAATCATAGCACAGTTTAATCATTGGGGATTTGCTCATTGACTAGGGGTCGATAACACTAGGCTTCTATCCCAAAATCAATAACAATCATCCCACCCATATCGCCAACAAAATGTTGGGAGGGCTATGTCGTGGGTCAACACGTTGAGTGATTAATTCGTGCATCATCCCTTAAGATATGGTACCTTTGGACACCCAAGCCTTGACCTTAAAATGACATTGTATGCTTTGACGGTTCCTTTTATGTGCTTATGTGATTACATGAATATGTGCTTCGTGTCTAATCTAACTAATTCCAACTTGTTACCTAGAGATATAATAAATATAAAAAAATCGCAAAAATTATGGTTCGACAATAAATAAATAAATAAATAAATAAATAAGGTGTCGAACCTACCAGGTGGCACGCGCAACGGTCAAAGTTGCGCACGCCTTCCTACGCAAGTTCAGAAGTTGCGCGTGGCACCTCTGCGCAACACTATGTCTTACGCGCACCCATTGTTCAACGTTGACTTTTACTCGTTACGAGCAATATCATACGAAGAAAACGATACTACCACTTTAAGGTTAATCGTTAAGTAGGTGCTAAAAATAGCTCTTTTGTAAAACGTTGTCTAACTTTTACTATGATCATCTTTTTTCGTTTTTTTTTAATCCAAAAACATGTTTTTTTATCCTTCTTTTTGCGTTTTCACAAAAAAAAAATGTCTTTATCGTTCTTTTTGCGTTTTCGCAAAAAAAAATAAACGCATGTGGTAGATGCTACTCTTAAAGATGCACTTTCCACCTTAGCGCAAGACGGAAAATTGCGCGCAATACTATTTTTTATTATGATGATTCGTTTACGTACTTTATAATCAAGCTAATGACATTACTTCTTATGAGGTTTGTCATTAGAAGTTCGCATCTCTTAATAGGACGTCATCAATATGTTTATTCTTGAACGTGCCTATTTTCGTGTTCATCATTTTTTAGTTGTAATTGGTCAACCTTGATTTAAGAGTATAATTTATTTACCTCTTCTATAGTTTAAAAAGAAAATCTCGAGAACTTACTTGGGATGATTGTCTCACACAAAAAAAAAGAGAAATAGAACGAAAAAAAAAAAAAGAAATGTCGTTCTTAAAAATAATAATAAAAAAATGAGAATATGATTAAAAAAATATTATTCTAAAAAAAAGAGAAGCTAATGAATGATAAAACCGAGAAAATGATTTCATTATTTCTTGGATTGTACATTCGGAGGCCATCATTCTTTTAAACCAAATAGTAAAATATTATCCTTTAAACATGAGCAATATGAGAATCATAATTGAAAAAAAAGGAAATTTTGTGAGAAACTACCTTTTAAAGCATTTTTTTGCGAGAAACTACCTTATAAAAAAAATGTTGTAAAAAACTACCTTATAAAAGCTAAATGTTGTAAGATACTACCCCTGATCGGAAAGTGAGAGTTGACTTAATTTTTTCGGCGTTGACCTAGTCATGTGCCGGTCACGTGACGTTTAATTCATCTTTCCCCATTTTCCCCGAGCCTATCCATATAATACCCAAGATGAATTAAATGTCAAGTGACCGGCACATGACTTGATCAACGCTAGAAAAATTTATTCAACTCTTACTTTCCAACCAAGGGGTAGTATCTTTTTTTTTTTTTTTTTTTTTTGTTTTTTAGGTAAGGGGTAGTATCTTACAACATTTAGCTTTTATAAGGTACTTTATTACAACATTTTTTTTATAAGGTAGTTTCTCACAAAAAAATTGCTTTAAAAAGTATATTCTCACAAAATGTCCAATAAAATAATATAGATCTCTATTGCAATCTAAGTGATCAACAAATACCATAGTATATTTGATCATTTTAAGGAGTATGTTCGGGTTAATTAATATTCCTAAAATTTGATGAGCAGTTTCAATCCAACTTTCTTGACTTTCTCTTCTACCTGTTTCAAAAACAATTCATTTAAAGTAAAATCCTTAGATGATTACCTTGTTGAAGTTAACACAAATCATGACATTACATTAATGATTGTTCGTGAATTTTTTTTGCATTGTTCATCAACAAACTTGCTTAAAGTGAATTAGTATTACAAGGATTAAAAAAAAGGAAATAAAACAATCATTTTGACTTTGGTTCATTGTTTGAATGCTTAGCAGAAAAGGTTTAAGTGAACGCGATCAATTTTTAGTGATACACCACTAGATCATCTTCCACATTAGCATACTATTCCAATCATGGGTGACAAAGAAAGATTGGAGAAACTTAGAGAGGAACTCCAAAACCTAAAGGCTCGTAAAAAAGCAGACAAGGCTAAAATAAAAGCAAGAAAAGAAAAAATTCTGCAAGAAAGAGCAAGAGTTGAAAGAGAAGAGGCCTTGGAGAAATTTGTCCTTCGAGCTAACTCAGGGAATAAGTAATTTAATTATGAGCTTGCACCACAACCTAGTGGCAAGACTCTTCTAGAAAAGTTCTTGACTATGGATTTGCCAGCCTTCAAGGTTACAGACAATCCTAGGACTCACTTAATGAGCTTTATTGGAATTATGGCGTTGAAAGGGGTTAAGCCAAACCTGTATGCATGTACTTTTCTTTTTTCATTGGATCCAACTGCTACATCATGGTTTTATAATCTCGATGCAAAATAAGCTTCCACTTGGAGTAACGTTGTAAAAGCATTTTTAACCCAATATGGAGATAACATCGAGCTCACAACTACCTTGCACGATCTCGAATTTCTTAAGCAAGGGTAAGAAGAAGGCTTAGTTGACTTCTTTTCCAGGTGGCGATCAAAGTTTGCTCTTATTCCATAAAGACCTCCAGATCATGAACTTGTCCCAAAGTTAATAGACAATATGTCTCCACCATACAAGTGCCATTTACAATATCTTGGTTTAGACACATTTCAAAAAGTTTATACTGTGGGAATATTAATTGAAAGGGACTTGATAAATGAAACCATGAATCATATAGAGAGGATTCCACCTACGTCGAAAACCGACAAATCTCGAAGATGCAATCTCAAGAAGTTGTCAAAAATTAAAGATGTAGCACCGTAGGTCTTGTTTTGTTTCTTTCCTTTGTTTTTTTTATGAAAGACTAAGAGATTAATGCTGTCAAATCTTCATATTTTGTACTCTCATTAATTAATGAATAAAAAATATATTTTCAAGTACGTCTATCTTGTTCTCTTTTCAGTCTCTTTATTGTTATTGACTTGAATTAAATAAAACGTATACATACAAACAGGCAATATCAAAAGGCATACATACTCAACACTTTAAGATTCTTGATGAGCTTTGGCTTACAAGATGTATTGAATGAAAAGAGGCCCATCTTATAGGCCCCCAAACAAAGGATATGATGATTTCACAACACAGGAGGCAACTTGAAACTTTACAAATGTTATAGAAAATCCATGTTTTTGGCAGCCCTTTTGAGCCTTATCAATTGAGCCTTAGTTATTCAACCTACATTATTCCATACCTTGGGATGGGAATGGTGCAAAGATACAAATGGGAAATTGGGGGAACGAAGCATAAGAGGGGGACACAAAGTTAGTCTAAACCCAAAAGAAAAGATTAAAAAATCGTTCCAAACCCAAAACAAAACTTGTCAAAAAAATAGAGAGAAACAAAACAAAAGAGAGATCACAAGGAAAAGGCACCTATTGTAGGAAGTTGCCGCACAAAGCAGAAAGGTTTAAATTTGAGAAGCACCAAAAGTAAGGGATTTTGGAAGTATACTTGAGCCTGTCCATTGTTCATAACCCAAGCCTAGAAACCTTGGAAAGGCCCTCCTTGAGGTAGACCATAACCATATACCAAAATCATCATTCCATGAAAATATGGCCAATCTTAGGCTTTTACACATATGGACCTACTATTGAGTAGGCATGCCCATATATAAAATGAATGAAGTGTTGAGTTATGATTTCAAGATCATATAAAAAAATTCAAATGATTTGGATGATTGATAGCCATTGGCTTGATTACATCATGTTAGTAAAGCAATCAAATCAAACTAAATTCTATGTTTTCCATATCTTTTTCCCAAGAAAAATGAGATGATTATCACTTTAAAAAAATAAACAATCATTTTGTTTTCTTTTAATAGTAGGGCTATTTATTACAAAGGTAATTCAGGTTCTATATACATTGCCTAGAAAGAAAAAAAAGTTAAAACAATAAATTGATTTGATATATCGACAACCTTGAAGTCAACTTTAGATGTCTTTTACAACTCTTGAGCGTTGGTCTTCTCACTTATCATGAGCAACTAATATGCCGCCTGCGTGGGATATCTCCATCTTCTCAAAGCGAGGAACATTGATTGAACACGATTTCTACATGAAAAAATGATCGTTATCGCTACCACACGTATACCTCACTTCCAAGTCATCACGATGATGCAAATATTAAGTCAGTAAGCCTTGCTTTTTGAAAACATGTCTAATTTTCTTTCTTTTTTATTCTATGGGAAAGTTGGATTCTCCTTCCTTTATATACAAATCCGTCTTTTTTGTTCAATTCTTTTTAGGGGGTAAGTCGGAATGATCCCTCCCATTTGGCAACTAAAATACTCGGAAATAGTATTATTTTTTTTCGCTCTTTGCCTCAAATTAGGGGCTTAAAAAAGCAAGGACATCCCCACTTCTCTCTATTTACATATTTGAACACACTATTTATGCTACAAAATCATGGTCATGCAAAGCTTATTACGAACCATATTAATAACTTTAAATGACAAAGGGAAGAATACCACTTCCTATTATTTGACCAAGATAATTAATTATATTACTTGATCAAACAATTTATAATAAACATACGCAATTTTCTGCAAATTGAAAATACAAATCTTGGGGCCTTAATTAAACATGAGAAACATCCCCTAGCATATGTATACATGAATTCCAAAAGCCACCTAAGTCTACACTTGGGGGCTTCAAATTAAAAATAAAAGTCTCACCTTAAATTTTATTTTAAAATGAGACCATATTTTTGAAAGTGATTCGAATGAATTTATAAATTATTCTAACACTTCACCAAACCTGGGTTTGATAAACATTCGTTTTCAAACTACGGTGCTTATTTAATTGAAAAAAATTCCCTTTCAATTAGCAAAATATGACAATGATGACAAAAAGTAAAGCTTAAACAAAATTAGATATACGAAAGTTTGCTCACATTTTGATATCTTTGTTGAAATAAGTTGCAAATTACAACTTACATTCATCAATCTTGGACAAAAAAAGTCACACCCAATTACGAGCTAGACTTTTCTTTCCATTTTGGGTTCAATTGTGAAAATTATATTATGTATTTTGCCAACTATAAAAAGTTGCTTTTCAAAATAAAATTTTATTTAAATTATTGAACTTTTTCCAAATTTTGAATTCTAATTCGAAATAACCTGTCTCTAACGAAAAATAGTATTCAAAATTTCCTTTCTGATTTTTTGTTTCATTTCCTCAAATAAATAAATTTTCAGATTCTTAATAACCATTTGGATAATACGTGTATGTACATTTATATTTTCAAAAGGAATGAACTAAGATTCGACTTCTTGGCTCAAACTTGTTCACATTAGCTTAGGGATGGTAAACAAACCACCTGCAAAACCAAATTCAATGATTGATAAGAAAAAATAAAATAATTGATGTTCTAAAATCAACTTTGAGAATAAAATCACCACAATCATCTTTACAAACGTTTAGACATTAGGTATGATATAATAAACCTTAAACTCAATTGTTTTTGTTTATAAACAAGCAAAGAACTAACTTGCTTTCTCAAACAAGACTTTAACTAAAATGTGAAAGCCATGTCATCATAGGTCCATCTCAATATCATGATTATATGAATGGCTTAAACAATAGCAAGTCATTAGAACTACCCCAAATTGTGGGGCTCCAAGACTTGAGAAATAGCAAGAATGCGCATAACCCGACACATGGGGGCTCCAATATCCACCAAGATACAAAATGAGATATTCATGCCATTCAAGCTACTTTCGAGAATCGCCTAAATAGTTGTAGATCTCGAGCTTTATAATTTTCAAATGCATCACAATGATTTAATAATCATTTTGTTCCCTTGAAAATTAAGTTTGCGACTGAACTTGGCCTTGAAACAAGTTACATATTCGAGCCATTTTCAAGTTCAACTTCAAGAATTAAGCTTAGTGAATAAATGTTGTTTCAATACTTCAATTTACTCTAGAGATTAGAGACTATGACTAGTATAGAGCAACAAAATCATGATACTTGCTCATATGAAGGTTTAGTACTCAATCATTCATCATGAAAATTGTATCATGGCACGTTATTAACATAAGACAAACAATTTCATGAGTTAGAATGTAAACAAAAGACTCCTAAATTCGAAATTAAGGAGTTTTTCATTCTAAATTATTCTCCATTGTTGCACACATTGGAATTTTGCAAGGAGGATAACATCTACTTTCTCGAGCTTCAAAACAGTGACAAAATATGAACTCAAAAGAAAGAATTCAAAAGTAGCAAGAATAGACGAAAAATTTGAACAACATTTTCATTTTTCCCCCTACTTGTTCTAATAAATGACCAATATTACTAGACTTAGAAAAATTCTTTGTTAAAACTATGAATGGTCATAAAACGTTTTAAAACACACTAGTTTAATCGTTTCCAAGATCCTACTTGTTATCATAATAAGACGAGACACGGGATTTATAGACTCATTTTAAGCAACATGAAAGGGTCTAATAATTAACAACAAGCAAATCATCGAAGTCACCTAAAACTAGGGTCTACAACATTCAAAAATGTAAAATGGGGGCTTACGAACCCGAAATATAGCCAAGCTACACCAGCTCGATGATCTCTTCAAGAATTTCCTAAACTAACTAGTTTTGTGCAAGTCTTGAAATCACAGTTTTATAAGTGAATAATAATAACCATCGTTAATTTTATCATTGATAAAGCCAATTTTGCAACTTACGCATGAAAAAAATAAACATGAGTCGCAAGAACAAATTCATGCTATTATAAAAGTTCAAAAATTTTATTTATAATTTTAATGCATGATTGTTGTTATACACACTTCAATTTACATTAAAATTAACAAGTATAAATCTATTGTGAGAGTAAAAAAGGAGAGAAATAAAGATCAAGCACAAAGTCAAAATTAGAATGAACAAAAAAAAAATCATATATGCTTGACATGCTTATACAGGATCAATAATTTATCATTTCACATTAAATTTGTTGCAATATATTGCTTAAATATATCACAACAACAAACCAACAAATTCATGACAACAAATCGAATCAAAAAACCCTAATTTTTATTAGGATTCTTCATTCGATTTCTCCATTTTTTTGACCAAGATTAAATTCTGGAAGAATAAAAGGAGAAAGATTTACTTTCCTTAGCTTCAAACAACACCAAAATGGAAAGTGATCAAGATTGGAGAAAGATGAGAAGAAGAAAGTGAGTTGCAGATCGCGCTTCTCCAAATCTTTTACTAATTTAAATGTTGCGCACAACTCAGTAAGTTGCGCGTGGCATCCCATCGCAACCCAGTTTCTTGCGCGTGCTTGGTCAGCACGACCTACTGAGTTGTGCGCAGACACTGGTTCACTTATAAGACCAATACTCATATTTCGATCCGTTTTTGAATTTTTTCTCAACGGTTTTGTACGTTGTTAGACGTAATAACGCGCGAATTATCGAAATCTTTTAAAAATTGCTTTGCATCCAGTACTTTCTTTTCTTCTTTGATAGTTTTTTGTGGCATCATTTTGCATGCACACCATGCTTTGTGCCTTCCCTATGATACATTTTGAAGTGTCTTACGACGTTCCGTGGTGGTGGCTTTACGTAAAAGCACCTCATAGACAGTGTTTTGTCATTTTACTATACTGACGTTATAAATGTCCGGTCTTTCTTGCTTTTATCACGTCGAAGCAAAAAAGGAAGGTGTTGTCATACAGCGTAAAAATGCAAAGTTGTATCGTACGACGCAAAATTGTACGGCGTAGGTAATGCGTAAAATTTAACTTCGGCCCAAGCTTTGCGAGATCTACCTCTTTGAAGTAAAAAGGTAGAGGATTACTTTAGGCATTAGCTCAAGAGTCGACATTCGCTTCGAACCATCAGGAATAGACACTTTTGATTGGAAGCAAATACGGTAGTTAGTGAGCTTACTAGCTTACCGGACAGTTAGGGTGTCCGTCCACCCCTATATAAAAAAGCGACGAGACGATGTCGCGCCTATGTAGTCACGTGCTCCCAGTCCTGAGACACGTGTACTCATCTTGTGGAAAAAACAGCTGAGAGTGTTGTTGACTTTCTTCCCTCTCACTGGATTTGGATATATGCCTCCAGTCCCGAGACATGTATTTCTATCTTATGGACATCCGGCTCGAATACCAGACCATTTCGGCTCGAATATCGAAAACACCTTTTTCATCTTTTTACTTTGTTAAAGTCAAGCTAAATTTTCAATGACATATCGAGGGACTTTGGACCAACGATGACATGGTTGATAGGAAATCATCCCCTTTACTCATTTTTTAAACCGATCTCTTCTCATGACTTGACATCACCCAGAACACCTTTACTTGTAAAAGAGTTCTGCTAATGCAAAGGATCAATCTAGATTATGTATCACGTTGAGACTAGAGATAAATTTTTCTAGCCTTAATAGCTACTGGTTCAAACACTTAGCGAATCAAGGATCGTTTAGACATCCTTAACATTTTTGAAAGATTCTATATTTCTTTGAGAACATCGTAGAATGAGTCTCGGATTTATTTCCTTGACTACTTTGATCATCTTCTATTCTAGACTCGATCAAAGTGGGGGTTAACTATATACACCAACTTTTGGCCTCTTGTCCCGAAAGGAAGTGCGATGATGTTACAAAAATCCGTTCTTCAAGCTAGATCAAAGTTGAATTTTTATGGACTATGAAAAGAATTATGAAGTAAGTTAAAACCCATATTTTAGATTAATTTATCTTAGATCCTTTTCCGATTACTAATTAGGCCTAAAACGTGTTCATACATGTTTAAACTTGATTAATAACGAACCTAAATTCGTCAAATGCAATGATTGGATCCAATGGAACCTACATTGTTGAAAACCGAGCCAAACAGATAAATCAACCACCAAATTACCATTCAAGTCCTTTATATATGGATATAACTTTTAAAGATATTTCCAACGGTATATTATAAGCCCAATTCTGAGACAAAACGAAGAAGTTATGATCAAAACACTAAATCGGGCCCTAAAACCGACACCCTTGCACTCCAACGGCCATGACTTTTGATCAAAAACATATTATAACCTAATTCCAACAGCATTAGAAAGTAGACATTAAGAAATTTCTAATGATATCTCACACGCCTTAATCCGACTCGGCAATAAAAAGTTATGCACGTTTTAAAAAGACGCTTTTGTATAAGGCAAACCGCAAACTAGCGCAACTCAATCAGTTGTGCGTGCCTGGCGCGCGCGACTAGGGCTAAGATAGAGATTCTCTTTGTAGGGAATATTTCAAGCATTAATCCCCTAGATTGAACCCCACTGTGAACATAAACTAATGTACGGTGGCGTCCAAAGGGAAAGAAGATAGAGAAAAAGAGTCACAACAATTTCTTTAGGAACTTGTAAACCGTTCACGAGGTGAAGATTACACCCTTAACGATCTAAGAGATCGTCAACTCCATAAGGTCTTGAACCAAATAGGGTTTGGGATGAAGGTACAAATCCAACCTAAAAGAGATTGAACCTGCCCTAATAATAGGCCTCTACTTTATTCTGCTCGTATTCATGTGCGCTTTCTGGCTAACATACAATAAATAGGATTAACCCTAAACATGTTTATCTATGTTGGTTGAATATTAATTCACAAATAAACTATTATTGGCGATCACTTGAATTATAATCACATTAACCCTAACAAGATTATTAATTATCTTATTAAGCATGATTACAAGTACCAATTCCCTTTAAACATGCATAAAAGGCGTGATCAAGCAATAACAATAAATATCAATATCAAGAAACATAATAGTAAATAATATAATAACAAATTACAATTAAAATAATCATGATAAAAAATTATAACAATGATAATCATAATTAACATAATCAACATAATCATGTTAAAGCATAATAATAATAGCAAGATCCTAGGCATGATACTAACAAGATTAATAACAAACCCTACCATGTCACTAAGCAATAAAAATCATATATTTATCCCTAACATGATACTAACAATCATAAATATTAGGAAGAAAATAAAAGGCATCATAACAATCATACTTAGTATAAAAATTACCCTAGACATGATATTAGGAATCAAAATAACAATCCAAACATGATATCTACATCATAATATCAATTAAAACCATTAAAATACTTACTTTGATGCCTTGTACCTCTTTCTAATAACAAAATACACTCGTTAGTAACTTCAAGGAAAATAATAAAACAAACAATTAAATTAAATAAATGAAAGAGAGATTTGGGACCCAACCCTCAGAAATTAAAACCTTTCACGTCTAGGGAGAAGGCAACTTCAAATATGGCTAGGTGTTTCTAGATCTAATGAATGCGGAATTTTTATATTTGAGAGAAGCTAGTTTAGAAAAAGAGAGAGAGAAAAAGTTGGTGAAAACTGATGAAAATTGATTGATTGTAGGTTAATTGTAGGTGAATGAAAACGGATTTTTGACGACGTTATTTATAGAGAAACTCATCCAAAAGAGATAAAATATAAAAAATACAGAGTTCTGACGCAAAAAACTAAGTTGGCGCAAACGCTGACCTTGGCGTCAGACGCCAAGACTAGCGCCGGGTGCTAAAGCTAGCGCTAGGCGCCAAGCGTAGCGTCAGGCGCTTCAGCTGGCGTTTGGTGCTGACTAGGAATTTGACGCGTTTTCTTAAAATCGATAGAAATTGCCGTACAGGAGGATAAAATCGTATTTTTCCTCAAAAATGTTCTTTGATCTTAATTAAAACTCTTAAAAGTCAACAAAAGTCAATTTATCAATGCTAATTGAATTAGGAATGAAAAGAACCTTCTAGAAGATCTA